>NC_052614.1:63584078-63631189 GCF_016545825.1 Eucalyptus grandis
CGACTTCATTTTATTTAATATTTTTTTTTTTTTTTGATCAAGATGCTCTGGCTTTTAGAGTTGATGGACTCATAAATTTCCCAATTTCAGTTTCCATATGCATTTCTCCTTTATAAAGTGCATTAACTACCAAAAGGACGATCCATCACATTTCTTCCAAATAAACTCCAATCACGTCATTCGCCTAGAAAGATCAAATTCTCGCCGAAAATGATATCAAATTCTCATGCAAGCATTTTCCTAAGAATGACATAGGCAGTTCTCCGTGCAATTCTAAATTGTTTTGCTCGAATGGATCACACGAAACGAAGACGACGCATAATGTTTTGAGAATACCTAATGGGTCTCTTATGCAGAAAAAAAGAAAAGAAAAAAAATATATAATGTATATATATATACATATATCCCTGCAGTGGTCCTTGGAATGGGCCTATGAGGCCCATAAGGATGTCTCGCGCTTTCAGGCCCAACTCATTCTCTCCATCCTCTACGCGACACACATATAAAATCCAAAACCCTAATTTCGTCTCCCTTCTCCAGCACACGATCAGCGGACCCGACGACGCCGGCAGAAGATCTCTCTCTCTCTACCTCTCTCTCTCTCTCTCTCTCTCTGAAACTTCTCCATGGGTAAGCAATCGAAGCTCGAATTTCAGCCTCGTCTTCGGAGGGGTTTTCGATGGCGGACGACACGATGGTGATTTTTGAGTTTGTGCTTTGGTCTTGGCAGGTAAGGTCCACGGATCCCTGGCTCGCGCCGGTAAGGTGAGGGGCCAGACCCCGAAGGTGGCGAAGCAGGACAAGAAGAAGAAGCCCCGCGGCCGCGCCCACAAGCGGATGCAGTACAACCGCCGCTTCGTCACCGCCGGTAATTACGACCGCGACTCTCTCCCGTCTCCGATTGATCTTTTCTGATTGCGTTTTTTTTTCTTGATGGTTGGTGGATCGAATACTGATTACTGACTCTGTCGGAATTTCTTGGTGCTGCGCAGTTGTTGGCTTTGGGAAGAAGAGGGGCCCCAACTCGTCCGAGAAGTGAGGCGGCTTCATTGGAGCCCGAAAGGAAGAGAAGAGGAGCTGTGTAGGTCTCTGCAAAAAAGATGGGCTTTTTTTCTTTTTTTGGGTTTTTCGTTTCTTCATTGGATTGTGTTATGCTTTTGAATTTTAGGGACTTGAAAGATACTGGATCATGTTGAGGTTTTGCCTACCCACTTATTAGCTAATAGATAATGGTAGTTTTTGTTTCCCAGCTGGTTATCAAGTTGTTGATCATGGATGGCTGAGCTTTCTCTTCATATGCTTTTTTGGTTACTTTTACTTGAATTGAATTGCGCGCGACGAGCGGCGTCGGTGTTTCGATTGGTTGTTCTGGTTCCGCAAGATTTATGTATGTGGAGGAAGATGGGTGTGCTAGAAAGCATTGGGATGTCTTGGGGATGCCGAATGCCGATTCGCCCTTGGTAATGACTGGTGTCTGGCAAAACTCATGAGTTTCATTATGAATTGAAGAAGGTGAAGTTATTGGGTTAAGTGGTGTCTGGCACTCGACCCAGGTGTAAGCTAAACTAGTAGGTATTAAGCTAACCATGCGCAAATTGAAGAATGCATGATGAATCATTAGACTTACCCTGAGATGGCCTCTCAACTTTTTTGAATGTACCCAGATGATGATGATGATGATGTTGATGGGAGCTGGCAAGTGTTGCTTGTTAGGTTAGTGTTGGGAATGTCGCATGCCAGCATGTGGAATGTAGGCATGCTGGAGGGCTGAATTTTTTAGTTTTTTGAAGTTTATTTGGGATGCTGGTTGAGGTTGTTTTACCGTGCACAATTTGGCGAAAAGGAATTGCAATTACATCTTTCCAGCTACTGGGACTCTGTATGAGTACACCCTTTCTTTGGGAAATATTCGCAGTTGGACGGACCTCTCGAGTTCTTGTGTCCTAAACGACCTCAATTATGTAAACGCATGGCTGTCTGGTGGTGAGACCTCATGACTGCAAGGCAGTTCCAATCTCGGACGGTGGCAGCAAGGACATCTTGTCTTCGTGCAATGCCGAAACACAACCAAAAGTAAAAAAGAAAAAAGGTGCGATTGTGAGCGTTGATACTAAGTACTTATTGATTGAGATCGATCGAATGAAGCTTAAGGTGACCGGATTTTACTACTGTTACATGAGATTCATCTTTCTTGCCCGAAGCGAAAGTCCCAGTAAGTGAGGCTGAGCTGAGGTTCGCTCTGACGAGACAGTCGCCCCTGCTATGTCTAACCTCGGCTTACAGGCTTTCAGTAATCAGCAATGCCATATATATACATCCAGCTCCAAAAAGTTGTTTCTTTTTACCCTTTTCCAGGCAATAAATCTCCATATGGTTGCTGGCAGTCTAAGTTTTCAGAAGCTTAAAACAAGTTCAAATCAAGAAAGCACGAGCACCTTACAATTCGTCATGAGAACTTTCTTTTGCTGCGTCCGACTTTAGTTGGTTCTCTAGGATGTCCGACTTTTGTTGGTTCTCTAGGATGTACCGCGTCGCTAGTGCCGCATGAAGTGCCGCTCCATATGAAAGCGAGTCTTCGTTAAGTCTGTAGTGTGGGGAGTGCCCAGATTCCATCTTCCCTAGGCTCTCGTCCTTCATCCCGACATAGTAGAAGTAACCTGGGATCACCTCAGTATAGAACGAGAAGTCCTCTGAACCCATCAGGGGTTCCATCCCTAGAATCTTGTCTGGTCCCAGCATATCCCGTGCGATGTTCTTGAAGTGCTCGTGCAAAGCTTTGTCATTAGCCGTCGGTGGGTAGAAGGGCTTAACACTGAATGAGACCGTCGCATTGCACCTCTGTACACTTGCTTGTCTCATAATGACCTGTTGCATATGTTTAAATAGAATAGAATTGTAACTTACGGTATTACGCTATCAAAGATTTAAGAATTCTCTGTAGACCCTAAGTGTTCAAACGGTAAAGGAAGACATAACTTTGAGACGGGGGGATAAATCAGAAGATGAAAGAGCAACAAGGCATCTAGTTGAGCGGAGATGAAGATAAGGCAAACCAGATGGATCTCACCTCTTCGATTCTTTGTTTAAGTTGGATTAAGCCGTCCATCGAAAACACCCTGAATGTACCACCTATAGTCACAGAATCAGGAATCACATTGAACGCGCCGCCTCCTTCAATCTTAGCCACCGTAACCACCTGCACACATTCACTTAAGATTTGAAATGCTGATTGGGTGGCTGGTAATTCAGTCACAACCCTCCCAATGAGGGTCAGATGAGCTAAATCCCGTCAATCTTGAAACATAAGAAGAGATTTATTCCATAAATCATTATTAGAACGTCCATTAAATGATTTCACAACTCCATTAGCTCGTGCAAAGAATTTTCTGTTGCACAGAGAGAGAGAGAGAGAGAACCTGCGAATCCAGTGGATCGGCTTCACGTGAAATGAGATGCTGCAGACTAATAATTACATTGGATGCCGCTACAATTGGATCTATTGTGTGCTGCGGAATCGCCGCATGACCTCCCTTTCCGCTTATTACTGCCTCGAAGAAACCACATGCAGCCAAAAGAGGACCAGGCCTGGTTGCCACTGCACCAATAGGGAATTTGACAGAAAGGTGCAGTCCGAAGATGGCATCAACATTTTCCAGTGCTCCATCATCTATCATTCTCTTCGCTCCTCCGCCTCCTTCCTCAGCTGGTTGAAAAACAAGAACAACTGTCCCCTGGTCAAAAATTGATCTACTCGTCAGCTCTAAGACAAGGGAAGATGAGCAGTGTACACAGAAAAAAAGAAAAAATTGAACAGAAAGAAATGAATTTTCCAGGTGATAAGGCAGTGTATCTGCAAAAGAGATTAAACACTCCCTAGAAAATGAAAGGTATAGGTTTCCTCTCCAGGGAAGTCTCGCGGGCGTGCACATGCAAAGGTTCTGTCTGTCAATCCTATGTTGTTAGAGTTTAATATAAAGAACAATTTGCCGATCGTGTAAAATTCTAACTCGTGGAGGACAATTCAAAGCTTCTATTACACGCCAATGCTTAACAGCATTTTGCAGAGCACACAAAGCAGTCACAGTGTAAAGCGCATTCTAGTTTTAAACATCTTTAACTCACTACTGCAAACCTGTACTGTAAAGCGAGTGGCAGTACTGTAGTGTCCAGATCAATTCCAAGTGTTAGTCAAAGACTCAGACTTAAGTCCAGCAACTGGAGAGAACAAGTGAGTCAAAAACTGTCGTGAATGTTAGCACTGAAAAATATCTCAGCATAATAGTCAGGTACCTATGAGATGTTAGAAAATATCCTAAATATCTCTCTATCTTCTAACATGAGATATCGGAGCATGTTGCCTGCTACCTTTAATTTTAAGAGAAACTGCACTCCCTTGTAGGTGATTGATCTTGCGCATTTATTGATACAAAACTACAACACATCCCCCATATAACTATAGGAACAAAAGCTCAAACTTCTGCTGGTGGAAGATTACAAACCAGGTACATTGAGAGAAAAAGAACAAACCTGTAACTCATCAAGGCGACCTTGAAGCAACTTGGCCGCACCAAGAAGCATAGCAACGTGACCATCATGTCCACAGGCATGCATTTTCCCAGGAACTTTGCTCTTGTGCTCCCACTCTACACTCTCCTGTTGCAACCCAAAAGCCTCATCATTCCGTTTCTCTTAAATAGCATTAGCACCTCACATAAATCAGTGAACCAACACACTGTTACAACAGCCAAAATAACTGTTTATATTCACATAAATCAATCACGACCATGCCAAATTCACCAAAGCATTGTAAATCAGCTCAAATCTCTCTGCAAGGTCAACCACTTTACTTCCTGTTCAGCCCAAAGACCACTATTTGATCAATTATCCTCGGAAGTCCATGCAAATCCCTCCCCCCCTTTTTCCTTCCCTTTTATTTTCTTTCACATCACATAACACAATCAGGTATTTACGTTGACTTGTCTGTACTTTTCCACAGTATAACTGATTTAAAAAAAGAGGGGAAAAAAGCGAACTTTTGACAAACCTCCATTTCCAAAGCATCCATATCAGCTCGAATTGCTACGAAAGGTGGCTTCCCAGTTCCGATGTAACCCACAACACCGGTAACAGCAAGTGGGTGTTTATATTGAATACCCATCCGATCAAGCTCCGACCTTACGAGCTTGCTGGTCTCAAATTCCTCGAAACCGAGTTCTGGGTACTCGTGTATCCTCCTCCTGATGCCCACCATGTAGTCCACGATCTCCGGCTTTTGAGCGAGATTGAGGAATTCCACTGGGATTCGAGCCAGCTCTTCTGGGGTCAAACCGGGTTTGATGAACACAGACATGATCGCGGGATGAACAGGCATGGAATTAGAAGCAAGAGGACCCATTTCGAGAAATCCATTGAGTTGAGACTCGAGGGAGTGATGGAGTTGGAGGTTGAAATCTGAGAAAGTTGGGATCTTTTTGTAGGGGATGGATGCACAGGTGTTTTTTCCCCGCAAAAGGTGCTCCTTTTTTTCCCTTCTCTTTCCTGCTGCTCTTTTGGAATGAGGTTAGAAAAAAATGATTTTTTCTAACACGAAGCAAAGTAGGAAATCAAAAAACGCAAGAACCCCGATTTGACAGGGAGAATAAATTGAAAGCTGATTTTTCTAACACGAAGCAAGGTAGAAATCAAACGCAAGAACCTCGATTTGACAGGGAGAATAAATTGACATTGCCCACTTGAAAATGTTTTGTTTTTGGCCTACATACTTAATAGCTGTACATTGGCTGAAATGCTTTTAATTTGATCACAATTAAAGCACCGTTTGTTTAACCGAAAATGCGGCATTTTTTTAAAAATCATTTTTACAAAGATAGTAATATTTTCCAATAGTTAAATGAAATCTGAAAATTAATTAAAAAATATTTTTATCGTTTAATAAGGAAATTTTAAATTGATTTTTTAAATGAATATATGATTTTTGAGCTCTAATCATTTGTAGATGAGCAATCAAGAAACCGCATATGGGTATCAAGGTCTCAGGTCCAACCTTAATGGACCTTGACTCTAGTAGTGGGGACCTAAGCATAAGCACTTAGGTCCTAAACATGAGCACAAACATCGATCTTAGGTCCACAAAACCTAGATCAAGAATTGGTGCCCCTGCTTGGTTCTACTACGCTTTGACTTGGGTCCATAGAGGTTGAGATCAAGGCCTCCCCGCTCGTATCCAAATCCCTGGCTCTTGGGCTTGAGTCCATTGAAATTTGGCTTGAGTCCACAAAGACCGAGCATGAGACCCTAGTGCTTGTGCTAGGTTCAAGTCCTCCATGCTCAAGACCTAGTCCATTGAGGCCAGGCTTGAAACTTGGGCATGGGTTTTGGGGTTTGATGCTCGATCTTTGTGGACTTGGGCCTAGCCTCCATGGACTAAGGCCCAAGCATCAAGGATTCAAGCTTGGCCTCAGTAGACTTGGCCTGAAGCACCGGGGATCTAGGTATGAGCACCAATGTCCTTTATGGACCAAAGTCAAGGCCTTGGGGAGCCAGGCAAGGGTGCTACATCTTAGGTTCGATTTCTGTAGACCCAAGCTTGGGCGTTAGGGACTTGGCCACAAGGGCTAAGGTCCTAGGCATGGACACTAGTGTCCCAAGCCCAACTTCCATGCACACTAACCCTTAGGATTCTTGGCTAGCCTTTTTGGACTTGGGCTTCGTCTCGATGGACCCAACCTTGGCCTCTAGACTCAAGTCGGTTGCTAAGGCTCCAAGAATGAGCATTAGGGTTCTCATGTCCAAATGTAAAAATTCTAGTTTAAGTATCGATATTTACTCATATTATGAAAAATGATCTTTAATTTTTTAAAAATAAAATCATTTTCTAATTTTAAGCATAGGTTTTTTTTTTATTGGAAAAACATTTTCCATAGTCTCGTTTTCTAAACAATCCAAACGAGGAAAAATGAAGAAAATATTTTTTTCAAAAAATGCTTTCCATGAAACAAACGAAATTATAATTATGAAGCTTCCTTTATGGTTGACAATTCAATGATGCTATCATTTAGTGATTATCCAATCCGATAATATTTCAATCTCAAATTATCATTACAACCCCAACATTAGTAACTTCCCTCGAAGTACCATAAACTTTAGGAAATCCTTATAATTCGATCACACTTATGTTGAGCAACTTGCTATCATACGTGGTAGTCGAGCAAGTCGAGAATACTATCACTTAATAATAATTCAATAATAATGTGATAGTTCAACTCGTGACTCATAATAATTATATTGAATAACTGTACTCCAACAATTTTAATTTACTTGAAGTAATTGTAAACTCGATTGCATCTGGAATTAGCGCCCTCCTTTATGCATGGTAATTCTGCCATCAAGGAAATGAACAAGAAAGCCTTACGATCCGACGGTCCAAAAGCTCTCTCTTGTATAATCTGGCGGCCCACATTGGTCCGGACAAACCTACATTGGCACCGCAGGATTTCCCCCCCATCCAGATCAAACGTCAGTCTGATCATCTTCTCCACGCTGCCCCAAAAAAATCCTGAAACGCTGTCCCCTCGCCCGTCGCTCCATCGCAGCCCGACCATGGAGCTCTCTTCTTCCTTCGCCAATCCGCCACCCGCCGCCGCCGCCAAGCCCTTCTCTTTCTCCTCCTCCGTCTCCCCCTTCCCCATCCAAGTCCGCCTCAAGAATCCCGGAGCAGCCGCCGCCGCCGCCCCGCCGTGGGGCCGCCGCCGCCTCCCCATTTCGGCGGTGGCCGTCGACCCGGCAAAGGAGCTCCCCAGCAACAGCCCCCAGAGGCTCCTCAAGGAGCTCGCGGAGCGCAAGCGCGCGACCTCCCCCAGGAAGAAGGTGCCCCCGAGGCGGTTCATCCTGAAGCCTCCCCTGGACGACAAGAAGCTGGCCGACAGGTTCCTGAACAGCCCCCAGCTGTCCCTCAAGTCGTTCCCCTTGCTGAGCTCCTGCTTGCCCTCTTCCAAGCTGAACAATGCCGACCGGACTTGGATCGACGAGTACCTGCTGGAGGCGAAGCAGGCGCTCGGGTACCCGCTCGAGCCGTCGGACGGGTACGGGGACGACAACCCGGCGAAGCAGTTCGACTCGCTGCTGTACTTGGCGTTCCAGCACCCGTCCTGCGAGCGGACGAATGCCCGGCACGTGAGGTCGGGGCATTCGAGGCTGTGTTTCTTGGGGCAGTATGTGCTGGAATTGGCTCTCGCGGAGTACTTTTTGCAGCGGTACCCGAGGGAGTCCCCGGCCCCGATGAGGGAGAGGGTGTTTGGATTGATTGGGAAGAGGAACTTGCCGAAATGGATTAAAGCTGCTAGCTTGCAGAATTTGGTATTCCCATATGATGATATGGATAGGCTGATCAGGAAGGACAGGGAAGCGCCTGTTAAGTAAGTTGTTTTGGTACTGTGGTTGGATTTCTTATATACTTTTGGAATGCTAGAGCACTGATTATTGATTGGATTTTGAAAATCAACTGTTGAATGCTGAACTCTGAGTTATTACTATCGTGATGGGTATGATTTTTCATGGAAGAGCTTTCATTTTCACTCTGTCCTGGTTGTGAGTGAAATCTTGATGGGGTTGTGTTTTTCTGCTGAGGATAATGCTATCATCTTCAAACATATAGTGAAGACCAATGGATTGGAAAGGAAACAGATGTGAAATCAGACTTTAAGCATGTGCAAGGTTAAGCAAATGGGTTGTGGCTGGAGCATTTGAAAACTTCTAGAAAATGCTGAAGGTGTGACTTGAGAATGCTCCAATTTTCAGAATGTACTCGCTGGGCTCTTGAGAGTGTGAAGATGGTGAAACAGTGTTGATTAAATGTCATCGGCATCATTTGGTGGGAAGCTTGATCGACACAGAAAAATAAGCAAGGCGAAACTGATTGGAATGTGTTGTTTATTATGATATAACGTGACAGTTTGCTTATGATTTATATCCTTCTTCCACAGATATTTTCGTAGGATTGATCTATTATTAGTAGAAGAATTGATATGATTTTATTTTTTCCCTAATCAATGAAAAGCTCATGTTGCCTTAGAATTATCTAAACGTCATGCTTTGTGGATTCATTTTTTTGATCCATCAAAGTTTTATGAACTTTTGTGGCATATTTTCTTACCTAAATATCTTGCTGCGTAAAATATTCACCTTCAGGAATGAGTACTGCGGTTTCTTTGTGGATTCATGTTTTTTGACCCATCAAAGTTTAATGACCTTTTGTGGCATATTTTCCTACCTAAATATCTTGCTACGTAAACTATTCACCGTCAGGAATGAGTACTGTGGTTTCTTTGTTGTACTTAGTGAACATCCTGTTTCATTTCACAATAAAATATCCATGCCATGTAGGTCGGTTTTTTGGGCTCTTTTTGGGGCAATATACCTGTGCTTTGGAATGCCAGAAGTATATCGCGTTCTTTTTGAAGTATTCGGAATGGACCCTGATTCTGAGGACTGCCAACCAAATCTAAGAAGGCAACTTGAGGACGTTGATTATGTATCTGTTGAATTTGAGACGAAAACACTCAGCTGGCAAGATGTTGCTGTCTATAAGGCAAGTAATCTTCTGTTTTCCTCTTCATACTTAGCATATAGTAGTTTCTAGCACTAAAAAACAGAAATGGCCAGGAAGAGAACTTGGGAAGCAAATGTTCTATAATTCGTCATGCTTTAGAAGGTCAAAATTGTTTCATTTTATCAATTAGCAATTGGACACTTTCATGAACACTTTCCACAGTCATTTGTTCTCTCACAACTGGTACTCTCAGTTGAGGAGTAAGTAGAATCAATGGGAAACGATTTGAGATAAAAACCAGAAGACACTTTTAACTAAGAGGAGGTAAAGTTTAGTTGATGGGTCAATGTGAGCCCATGTACTAGGGTCATTAGGATGCACTTAGATAGCAAGTTCAGAGAATTGTTACTTCATCCTTGTGAGAGTTCTGGATACACTTTACTTGCAGCCTCCAGAAGATGCACTCTTTGCACATCCAAGGCTTTTTAGGGCTTGCGTGCCACCAGGAATGCATCGATTCCGTGGAAACATATGGGACTATGATAGCAGACCAAAAGTTATGAAAACTCTGGGATATCCCTTGAACATGACAGATAGGATCCCTGACATTACCGAAGCCAGAAATATTGAACTTGGACTTGGGCTACAGGTACTACTTCTTTGATCCTCTTGTTAATCGAGCTTTATGTGCTAATAGAGAAATTGTCACATTCTGCAACATGTCTCTACTTAAGTACATAAGCTTTCAATGAGATGGGAGCGCTTTAGTAGAGAAAGAATATACTTGGAATTCTGCGTTATACCCTGTATTTCTTTATTTCTGTTTTGGGGTGAAGATACTGCTGGCCTTCTTTATTGGACAGGTTTGCAATCTTTAGATTCATTGGCCTCCTTTGACTATGTAAACTGTGAATTTGAGCTAAAAATTGTGGAGCTAAAGTAAGCACTCCATTTCACGAATTTTGCACGTCTTTCTTTTAATATGACAAGATTTTGCATTTGCTTTGACACTACAGGAATTATTGTATGCACGTAATTAGCTTCATCATGTTGTTTATTTGACTAAATTTGTCAAGGTCAAATTTGTGTGGTCTGGCGTGGCTTCCTGAACCATTGTTTCTCTTGTCCTTCCCGTGCAGCTATGTTTCTTACACCCATCAAAATACAAGTTTGATCATCCTCGATTCTGTTATGAGAGGTTGGAGTACGTCGGCCAAAAGATCCAGGTACAGGTCTCTTCTGCATCAGTCATGGTAGAACATGATGGGTCGTTACAATGATAATGCTTTGAATTATTTATGGAAAAGTACCCATTTTCGTTGTTTGAATTTGATACTGAAATATAACAGCAAGCAAGCAGCAGTACATAGTAAAGGATGACAAAAATATTAGATATACATGATGCCCCTAAAGCTGATGTTTTCATTGACTTCAAATGTAGATGTAATCACGCGGCCCTGTCAATTATAGAGGTTGAAATCCAATACTGCTTGGCCAGCAAGCAATAAGTACAATTTAAAGCATTGAGATAGATTGTCAGTCATATGTCCTAGAACTTACATAGATATTGAGTCTGTTATACTAAGGATGAAGAATAGATGGGTTTGCTCAAAGATCAATTGAGGGGAATGCGACAAACGAGAGATGAGAGGGAGAGATTGTGCAAAACCACAGCAGAAATCTAAACGAGACCATGCTCATTAACGTATGCATTTGGAAATTTTTAGTTCAGCCCCGAAGCGCATTATCGATTTCCTTCTAACATCTCTGTGCTGACTTGAAGGATCTGGTAATGGCGGAGAGGTTACTGATGAAGCATTTGGATGCACCGGGCAAATGGCTGCAAGAGAGGCACCGGCGTATTCTCATGAACAAGTTCTGCGGGAGGTACTTGAGGGACAAGCATCTTCACCACTACATCGTTTACTCCGAGGAAGTTCAGGATGCGTACGAGCACAACCGGCGACTTCGGAACCCAGCCACAACGGCCATCCAACAAGCGATTCACGGGCTCTCATACACAGTATATGGGAAGTCGGACGTAAGGCGACTCATGTTTGATGTTTTCGACTTTGAGCAAATTCAGCCTAAGGCTATTGTTTAAAAGATAGATCGGATAGAGTCGCAAGCTTCCAAATTAGTGAATATAGCAATTTTCCGCCTTTATTTTTTCGCTCTTTAACATTCGAAATGCTTGCATATCAACTGTAAAATTGTAAAGATGGAAACAGTTGAACAGAGCTTCTAAAGATTCGTAAATACGATTACCAAAAACTTCGAAATCGCGTGAAATTTTGGCGACCGACTTATTAGGGCATGCGGAGAGATTCTCTCAGAATGACCTCGCTTGCGCGATCGGATCAAATAGGCTGAATGCAATCTGGTCGTCGGAGAATTCGAAACGAGACAGAGACATACAAACCGCGGACATTCTACGCAAGCGAACACGGAAGAAAAGAGGTATGTCTTCGAAGGGTGACGGAATCTGCAAGCCCTAGAAATTCCATATAGGATTTGCAAAAGAATATGATCAAATGAAATGAATCTGTTCTGTTGTGTTTACATGGAGAGATCAGAAATGAAAATGGGAGGGGAGGAACTTCAGTGGATGATGTAGGTGAGCACCAGAGCCACGAGCATCAGCAAGCACGCGATTCCCTGATCGACCGCCACTCCTGCACACAAACCCACAATTGTTCATCGTTCCGCAAAATCTTCAACCAACATCTCACATCCGCCAGATTGCATTGCGCAAAGAGAGAAAGAGAAAGAGAAAGAGACGAACCGTCGCTCGAAGGAGATGGCGCCGGGCTCTGGGCGGCGACGGGGGAAGGGAGGACGAACGCCGTCAGGAGCGAGAGCAGCGCGAAGGCGGCGGCGGCGAAGCTCATCCTCAATCTCAACACCTCCATCGCCGCCCGCAAGTGCTCGCCGGATTGAGGTTTTCAGGACACATGGGAGATGGATTTGAAAATATATATATGGGGTCCCAAAGTTGTCGACCGTTGATTGAGATTGCCAGCTGTAGGGGCAGCAACCCACCAGGTGGATTCGAGCTGTTAAAACGGCAAAATACAAAACGGTTAGGTCCACCGCAGGTCTATAGCAAACACTTTCGGACATTCGCCATTGGATGATTGACATTCACATGTTATCCGCTTGACAAAGAACATGTAAAGAAATTTCTACGGTTGGTTGCCCTTTATCGAGGTGGCAGGATTCTTTTAACTTTTTAGGTACCAATTAAGCTATGTATTGAGGGTGCCCTTGAAAAAGGTGAAGAGAAAATTACTAAGCCGGATTAAATATAGATGTAATTTAGTAATATGTGTTGGTGGGTTAGGTTGGGTCAAGTAGCTATAATTATATTGCGTATATGAGTCAATGTAGGTTGAATAATTTTCAACCCGATTTGCTCATTAGACAAACTTCATAATTGGTGAAAAAATTGCCGTCTTTGCCCTTTATGGCATGTGAAGGGCATGAATTTTTACGTGTTGGTTTGTGAGTAATTATCGAAGGCACCCTTTTGATTGAATAGGTTGTGTATGAGACATCACATATTTTATGATAAGAAACTACACGTATTAGTTTTAAATAAATGTTAGGTATAGCATGTTCCGATACCGATTTACATGATCGATATACTATGTAATGGGGAAAAGTGCCAAAAAAGTCCTAAACCTTTTGCGCTTTATGTCGATTTAGTCATAAACATTTTTTGGTCGATTCAGTCTAAACCTTTTTAAGTTGTGCCAATTCAGTCATTTCCGACCAATTTTAGCGGATTTTCTTGAGCGGGCGCCGGTCAGTGACGTGGCATGATTGTCCGCGTGGACAACTTTTAATAATATTTTAATTTTTTTTTATTTTAAAATTTTAATTTTTTTTTTTTTGTCTTTTTCCTCCGGCCCGGTCGCCGGGGTCCGACGACCGGCTAGAGGTGATTGCCGGCAAGGGCGAGGCCGACCTCGCCGGATCGGCTCGACCTCGCCAAATCCGGCGGGGCGATGGGCGAGGCTCGAGCGGCGGTCGACCCTCGCCGGCCCTCGCCGGATCGGGCCATGGGCGAGGCTCGCCCTCGCCCGGCCTCGCCGGATCTGGCGAGGGGAGCCTCGCCCATGGCCGGCGAGGCGGCGAGGCTCGCCTCGGATCCGGTGAGGGCAAGCCTCGCCCATGGCCGCCTCGCGAGATTAGGCCATGGGCGAGCTCGCCTCGCCCATGGCCTCGCCCATGGCCGGCGAGGCTCGACCTCGCGGTCCGGCGAGGTCGAGCTCGCCCTCGATACGCGGGCGGCCATGGGCCCTCCCTCGGTGGTCGCTTTTGGCCGGTCGCCAGGACCTCGGCGACCGGCTGGAGGAAAAATAAAAAAAATAAAAAAAATATTAAAAGTATTTTAAAAATATTTAAAAAAAAAAAAAATATTAAAATATTATTAAAAGTTGTCCACGTCAGCGCCGATCATGCCACGTCAGCCGGCCGGCGTCTAGTCAGTAAAATCCGGCTAAAATTGGCCGGAAATGACTGAATTTGTACAACTTAAAAATGTTTAGGACTGAATCGGCACCAAAAAAAGTTTAGGACTAAATTGGCACAAAGGCAAAAGGTTTACAACTTGTTTGGCACTTTTCCCCTATGTAATGTCTCAAGTTGTTATCGGATGCCAAGCTAGACCTACTTGTACAAATGCACGATTACAGCACGTCGTGTCATTTAATATATCTTATTTACAATTTACTTTCTTTATGTGAAGTAATAATCTTTATACGATTTTTTCTTCCATAGAATAGTAACTCCTCTCTCTCTCTCTCTCCCTAATGAAAGAGATTCCTTGGCACCTTCCACGTGGACGGTGTGATTGGGGTTTGAATGATTCTCTACCAAATAATTAAATTATTCATTCTTTGAATTCCGCCATTGATTTTTTTTGTTTTTTGTTTTTTAAGGTTTTCATTACGTGATTGCTTCCAAACTGGCGGCGTTAAGGAATTCAAAATTGAGGAGCCCTTGTTTTCAACTCCAACGTTGACTTGGTCCGTCCATGTTCATGTGGCGATCTAAAAGTATCACGTGTCATGACTTCGGAATCAATAATAACTTGGCTTCAATCATTCACATATATTTGGAGTAGCTTTCATGTAAATTTAAGCATAAGTTCCATTCTCTCGTATACGAGCCTATATTAAATTCGAGAGAAAGCGAGCGTAAGTCAGGTAGTTTCTCTCTATATCTTGCGACCTCTTGTAAATTTTACGAGGCAGCAACCTTAGCATAGTGTTCGGGGACCGTGTGCACTGATTTTTTCTTGCTAATGCACTATGCTTTTGAGAAGTGCCACAATTCACTTCACTGCTTTAAATAATTCAGTCCTCTTCTATACATGATGGGAGCTTTCAGGGAATTTCTGTGGGAGGGTGCTCCCTCAACAGCAACTGAACACAAACTCTTCTTCACCATGACATTTTCTATTGCCGCTGCAATTGGGATTGTTCTGCGATGAATGTTATGAATCAAAAGTCTCGTCTCATCGAGCGGTGTCGCTGTCTAAATGCTTTTACGGCATCGCCCTCCATTCTATGTGGGGGAAGCATCTGATTCTCGTGGAGGAAAGAAAGAGTAGAAGAGGGATTTGAGGAAATAGCCGACCTAATGAAAGCAAAAAGGAGGATAAGACGAGAGACGAGGACCATTTGCAAGATCAACTGCTAGGAAAATTAGCGTTGACCTCATGGAAATGACTCGAGACAAAGTTGGCAACTCCATTTCCTGCTATCTTTGTCTTTCTTTTTGCATGAAAGAACAGCTGGAGAGCTCTATGAGTCTATCAGAAAGCACACAAAAAGAGTGCACTTCATTATAGAACAGAAAATAGGAGACTACTAAAATATGAAAGACTGAAAAGGATGGATCGGATGTATATTATACAGCAAGTTAAGGAAAAAAAGGGCATGGGAGCTGCACAAAGTAAACAAAGCTCCTTCCTGTTGACTCGTGGCGCATTGTTGAGTCTTGCAAGATCTTAATCAGAACAAGCATATTCAAGCCATTTAGTGGAGGCAAGTGTGAGCCTCTAGCCTTCCTTAATTTCTCGGCTGCCTCAATCAATGGATTTTTCAAATAGGTGTCTAGAAAACACAGCAAATATCAAGAAGTGAGGAAAGTTCAAGGAAACATGGCCTGTGAAGAGCCGGTTGAGGTCTCTCTGCTCTACTAAACTCGTTAAATGAAATACTTGGTCAGTTTACTATAGCAATTCAAAGATATGATGTGAGACATTGCTTTTGGAAATTAAAAGCAATGACTTGACCTCATTGAACCATTGTCACCGGAAGGTAACATCTGCCTTTTTGTAGAAACTGCTGTTCTTACAGTATAGTCGTTGCGTGATCTCGTGGAATAGTCTATGATCTGAAATTTCCGAGAACAAAAGGTCCCAAAGGGATTGTGCAGCGTTCTGAAGAGTCGCAATTTGGACTGAAGAAGATATGCCAGCTAAAGGAATCGATGTGAGAATAGAGTCCTAAAGAGATTACATCAGATACTTCTGAGGAAAGGCATTAGCTTCATCATATGATCATAGCAGCAGTTACAGATATGATATATCATAGCCAAGACTAGGACGATATACATTTCACCAATTGACTAGCGCTCACCCTTTGAGGATCTTCGCATCATTCTCAAGCAAGCAATGTGGGGACCATTATGCGTGTGCACATACATACAGGAGAGGAGGGAAGAGAGCAAGAGAAGAAATTATTATCTGGATCGAGTCTTTGTTTGACCATTATCCTGCTTGCAGAAGACAGGATCCTACATAAATTTTTGTGATGAAATTTGCTTTGTCTATTATGTCATAATCAAACTCGACACTTGATTTTCCAGTTTTGGGGGAGTCAGCTGATGTAAATTCATGAGCAAAGTTTGCTCATTGCATTTTATATTCAATTACATCGATTCATCTTTAGACGTAAAATGAGGATGTACCCAGGAGGCTCTGATGAGTAGGCCACAGCAAAACATATATCATGATAAAGAACAGTGTGATATTGCATCTAACTTCGACTTAATCACCATTCAGACCACTTCCATAGAATTAAGACACTAAAATTTCCCACCACCTACTGGAAAATCTTAGGTTCCTATTCTTCTTTCATTTTTTCTTTTGTTGATGACTTGACCAGTGAAGGTGACATTTGGGAAACATGAGCTGTGTTTAGTTGCTCTGATCTTGGAAGCCAAAGTCATTGAGCATACTATTGAAATCAAAATCCAACAGGACTTGGTCCTGTTTGGAACCGCTGTTTGCAAACCGCGAATAGCTGCTCTTCATTGCCACAGAACATGAATGGGAATGACTCGAAACTTCAGGCGTGGATGATGGTACATGGCTAAAATCCGAAACTTTAGTGAGACTTGGAGGACGGAGAAGACTCGACTACAAAGTGGGTGTTCCTAGATTGAAGTTCTGCTAGTGAAACCTATTGATATATCTGCATATTCCTGATTCTTGGTCACAGGTTCAATTGAAGCCAAGTTCCGTGCTCAGTCCTGATGACTAGAGTTACTTTCAGAGAAGCCATTTGCTTCAGTAGCTCCTTCAGCTTGGTGTTCCAGGGGTTCTGCACATCATACAAATAAATAAAACCATCAACTTGGAAGTGATTACTGATTACCTGCATCGATGTAAATCTTGGAATGTTTGGCCTAACTTAAAAAGTTGCGGCCTTTTGTTGAAGTCTAATCAAATAAACTAGCGTAAGGAGTCTTTGATTTTGGAATGAACTTTTTGACGCTCGACTGCTTCCTATGGTTAAAAAAGGAGTGTATATGGTGTCATCTTCCTCCTCAGTGAAACCTCCATGCTTTACGTCTGGCCTCAAGCAAGTCAGCCACTTTAGCCTGCAACTCTTGCCGCAGGGGTTAAGCCCTTCAACATCCAAAAAAAAAAATGATCCCGTTATCATCCGGATGAAACAATCAAGTTCTTCAAGAGAAGACAGAACTTGAAAACTTTACCCAATCATAAGAATCCAGAACTCCACTCAACAATGTTTCTTGCAATTTAGCAAACAAAACATGAATGGAATGCAACCCACCCGTGGGCAGCCACGTTGATATTTGTTCTTTCTTGCTTCAATGTGGTCGAGAGTTCGAATCCCTATATTACTATCGCGATTTAAGTGAGGGCCTGGCGGTGGGTTGCCGGGCCAGCTTCCCTTGAGATATAGTCGTCCAAATAGCTTTGGCGAGGTCCGTCGGTGCCACTGGGCACCGGAGGGCCGTGTGACCCCGATTAGCATAAGCGAAAGGAGGCTAAGGTGGATCCTCGGTTATTAAAAAAAAAAAAAAAAAAACATGAATGGAATGCAATGGCCATCACGAACAATCAGCACAAAATATTTGGAGAGAGAAGGAGAGACAGAGTCATAGAAAAGAAAAAAAAAGAGAGAGAGAATAGATTGTCAAGCCTCGAGCAACGGAGAAAGAGACACGAGTCTTTTAATACGTGACTTTGGTCCTTGCCTGCACTTTGTTTCAGTACTTAGTTTTAGAGAGAAAGAGCTTTGAGATGAAAGAAGATGATAGCTGGCTCCAGTTTAAGTTTGTAGGGTTTTAACTTTTTCGAAAATTCGTGACGGTTTTTACTATATAAAAAACTTTGGGTGAGTACGAACGTGTCCACACTTATCAGTGTAGTGGTTCGGCCCTTGTGCTTAATTTCAAAAATTGATCTGGCTGGTTCGATTTTTCAAGCTTGAGCTGATGCAGTTGTTTCCAGGTAGATCTGTTTTAAGCTGGTTTGACGGTTTCTGAGTTGAACCGGAGGTTTAATATCAAGAACCGAGAATCAAACCGGTACAGGCCGGTGCCAAGATTTTGAACCAAGAACCGATTAGTAATTATCAAATATGCCAACGATAGCTATGCAGCATTTTACGAAATGCATGGAACAAATATAACACCGCGCTCTAGACCTTTTCCCCCACTTTTAACGATTTTACAATTGAATGAGTCATGGTCCTGAAAATTCGCTTTTACGAAGTTGAAAATGAAAATTACTAAACTAGAAAATATTTATATTGGCCAAATCTAATTTTAGGATAATATTTTTCAGTAAACATGAGGATTCTAGAAATGAGGTTCTCATTCCTTGAATAGTCTACTTGCCTGGTGAACCTGTGGATCAATCCCCCCAGTAGTCTTCTCATCATGAAAGCTTATTACGTCATTTCCTCATTTTCATTTAACGTGAATAAAACTGTCCAAATGCCTATGAGACGCTGGTACCTCAACAAATGAGTTTGTTCAAGACTCCTGAACGTTGATCCATTAGTAGACTCATCAATGTTTTCATGGTACAAAATGTTGAGTCGCCACAAGTAGAATGAGGCAACATGTGGTTCCTCCAGCAAAATCTTCGTTAGTTCATCGATCACCAAGGTCCTTTGACCACAGAACAGGCCATTGAGATGGCTGGAGTAGCGGACCACACCAACCAGAAATGCCATTTTAAGTAGAATAAGATATCAAAGTCACAGAAATCAACCAAATGCGTAGCTTTAGGAACTCGAAACTAGACTGGGGCCTCTCTATGGCACCTTGAAATCCATTGCCTCGTAAAATGGGGACCCTCAACTCCGGTAGAGATCCCATCCAGGACGGAAAAGTATCCTGGATCTTGTTGTTTCCAAAGTTGATGAACTCTAGCATGGGGGAATTGGATGATGACCTTGGCAACTGATTGAGACCCAAGTCGATCATCTTCAGTTGTGCAAATCTTCCATAAAAACTATTACTTTGCAGATTCAGTATCAAGAGAGAATTACTAATATTGACGAGACAATCTGGAAACGGTCCAGTTAACTCGTTGGAGGACAAGTCAAGTGTGATTAAAGAACACAAACTGCAGAGCAATGGGGGGAGTTCACCTGCAAGCTTATTATTAGAGACAAGGTAGGAGTTCATGGACGGTGGCGGTATTGGAAATGGCCCGCCGATCACATTTAAATAGAGGTCTAATGTGCGCATACGGCTGCGTGGAAGAACTGTTGGGTGATGATCGACCCAGTCAAGAGGTTCCGAGAAGCATGGAGGATTCCAGGGCTTCACTGTTCCAGACCCATCGAGGCATCTGACGCTTAATGTTTTTTGTGGATAGGTCTAACGACCGAATGCCCGTCCCTAGAATATTCATGAGTAAAATATTGACAGAAAAATTGAAGACTATCGGCCAAATAAAATTGATGCAAACTGATCACAACCCTTTTTTTTTCCGATAGTTTGATATGTTCTCAATTAATCCATTTGAAACAACTAGTGTCAAACTTGTACCAAGTAAGGCTAGCCTCATACTCATACTGAATAAGAAGCTGAATATTCATGAGTAAAATATTGACAGAAAATTTAGGAAGACATCATCATACACAGTGATATAATAATTGACATAGTCTTATCTTTGCTAAAATAAGTCAAATAAAAACTAGGTAGTGATATGACTTCTCTTTATTGTTGAATATCATCTTTGAACTATTTCTCAATTTAATGTAATTCCTAAGCTTCCAAAGTCTTTACATCAAAAGAGTTCAGAGGTTAGCTAACGTGAATGCTAATGCCATTATCTAGCCCTCAAATTTACATAGTGGCCTGTCTACATTAGCAACATCTCTCTAGTTACAGGCACATGGTTTGAGATCTGAGGCAATCGCAAATTTAAGGGAGGGTATATTTATTACAAAAGTATTAGTTTGGAGTTTTTATGGTCAAACAAATTAATTTTGGGTAAATTTATTATAAAAATACAAGTTTGAGTTTTTGTGGTCATTTAGGTTAAATTTATCACAGGTGTATCTGTTTGGAATTTTTCGTGATTAAAAAAATAATTTATGGTAGATTTGTCATAAATGTACTAGTTTGGAATTTTTCAGGTTATTAAGCCTCATTTTTAAGAAAAAACTTTGGATTAAGTGTGGATGTGATGTTGAAATGTTATATCATTAATTCCATAGACAAATTGATTTTTCTTTACATGATTTGATGGCAATTTTTAATCTATTATAAGAATAATACTCTTTTCTGGATAACAAAAAATCAAATAACAAATAATTATAAATTGATCTGGGGCCAACTCCTTCAAGAATTTATGATTTGCAACAAACTATTATTCTCATAGTAGCCCAAAGACCATTATACTAATAAAGCCCATCTTTCTTTCAAGAATAGTTGTAGAATAAACAGGTTTATTTAAATGATATTTACCTTGGAATTTTTTACACGTGTTGGGTCCTAGTATCTACAAGTAGCATTTCTCTTTTCTTTAGGCCCATCGTGATAATTAAAATTTTCAGAACCTCAAATCATCGTACTAGTATTGAGACATTCTGTATAGTTGGAACAAAGCAAACGTTTTACATGGCAAGGGTTTATATTGCTGGAAAATTAAGAATAAACTGGGAAACACATGTCCTTAAATATTCATACATTTCTTTCCTTTTCCCTTTGGCAAAAAGGACTGGAAGCTTATGTTGTTGTTGTTTTCTCCAAAGGTTCTTACTAAGCGAAGCGATAATCGAATGAAAGACGGCGTGAGGGGTACTTTGAAGCCCCCAAATTCCCGCATCAACGACGTTGGTGGATTGCACTGCATGAACTAAATTTATGTTAAGGAAATAAATTAAGGATGAAGAAAGTTCCGAAGTATAGCAGAGAACGTGGTCGGTACCGTCTTTTTCACATATCTCGTTATCATTTAGTTGTTATGTTGGCTTCAATATTTATGACTTGCTGAGTCGCTGTGGATGGTGGATCCTATTCACAATGAGCATGATGACTAATGATACTTGGGCATAAAAAATAACAGAAATTATTGACTTGTGTATTGACGCTTCTTTGGTTGGACACTCCGCAAAAGTTAAATATAAAGAAGATAAGAGAATTAGGAAATTTTTTGTATAACTCGATATATAGAAAAGAGTATATAAAGAGTTTATTTATAGGTTTATGATATAATTATATAAAGTAATATATATCAATCAAGATATATACAATCAAATGAAGATATACGCGCAATCTTGAGAAATATAGAAAATCAATAGAAATATCAATTATTTCTAATATAACCAAATATCTTAATTATCTCTAACATCCTCCCTCAAACTCAATGTGACATAAAGAAGTCAAGTGGAGTCTGAATTAATATCGCCCAATGCCATGAAATCTTATTTCTCTAACGACACCACGGGGCATCGAGCTTGTCGGTCCATGGTGGGGCAATGTTTGAGACAGTCTTCTAGATCTGGCTTGTCTGAGGGTATTGAGTTCGGTGATTGTGTCAGCTTCTCGAAATGACACGCGAAAGATCAAGAATTGAATGGGAAACAGTAAATGGTGTATATGGCTTACTTGCGAAACATCAACTAAGTGACCCGGCCTATACGACTAGCATTATAGCATTAAGTAGCCTATACGGCTGACTTATAAAATAGCTATTGGATTGTGGTTTGTGCAGCTAGCATAAAAAAAAAAAGCCATCTCCATGAAGAAGGCTCAACCGAACAATGCGGTCAATGCGATTAGCATTGAAACTTGACTATCATAGAAAGGACTCGATTAGGTGCTTTTTCATATGAGACTTGTGTGTACAAAGTGAACATTGTTGAGTAGCGATGATGGGGATGGATTTATTTGGATGTGCACCAAGTAAAAAACATAAATCTAAGGTGCACCCGGTGCACTAAGATTGCTTTGGGAAAGAAGGCTCTGATACCAAGTTAAATATAAAGTTGAAAAGATAATTAAGGAATTTTCTATATAATTCGATATACAAAAAAGAGTACATAAAGAGTCTATTTATAGGTTTTATTATATGACTATATAAAGTAACATATATCTATCAAGATATATACAATCATATGGAGATATCTATGCAATCATGAGGGATACAGAAAATCAATAAAAATATTCCAATTATTTCTAATATAAGAAAATATTCTAATTATCTCTAACAAGTTAAATATAAAGCAGAATAGAGAATCCAGGAATTTTCTATATAATTCGATATATGATCATTAAGAGTATATTAGCCTATTTATATGCATTATGATATGACTATATAAAGTAACAAATATTAATCAAGATATACACAATCCACTAGAATTTAAATTTAATGTCACTTAGTGCCATGTAAACTTGTTTCTCTAACAACACCGTGGGGCATCAAGCTTATTGATCCATGGTGGGTTGTGTGTCATGCCCCAAATCCTAGAAGGATGAGGGAGTGACATGACCTTTCTTTCTCTAAGGATGCAGCCTCTAACAATAACTTAAATATCCAACTCCCAATAGTTTCCATGATAACGCTCTTGCTCCAACGGCCACTAACTAAGGATCTAAAAAAAAATGATGAGAAGAAAGGAATGAGCCACCATGGCCCGGTGAGTAATACATTTCTTCTAAACAGATCGAACAATCACTATGCATATTTAATGTAAAACATGGGCTTTGAAAAGTAAAAAGGAAAAAAAATAAGAAAAGAAAGAAAGAGCAAAAGGTTGAAAATTCAAAAGAAAAGGGATAAGGGGGGGCTTCAGCTCAATTATAAGGAAGCAACGGAGAGAGAAAGAGAAAACCGAGAGCCCACTCGAGGAAAAAGGAGGAAGAAAAGAGAGGAGAGAAAAGAATAAAGGAGGAAGGGAAAAATTTTGCTGCACTCGTGATTTGAACACCTTGTGAAGCCGACTCAACTCCATTTTGCAACATTGGTAAGTGTTTGCACCATTCATTCGTTTGATCGAAGTAGTTTTGAATTTAGGGCTCAAAAAGTCGGAATTATTGGAGGTTTGTGCGGCAAAATCCAATTTTTGAGTCGTTGAGCTGCGTATTTTTATAGAAATGATATTTATGATGTTGTGAAGTTATAGCAATTTACGGAGCTCAGGTTTGCCCGAAACAGAATTTTCAATTTCAACGTGCATTCTGGACAGAGTTATGAACGGTAATTTTTAAGCTGAATTTCAGTCATTTCCGGCGAAGTCTTGAGGTGACTGAGTTAGGGTTCTTATAGTATGTCCAAATGGCTTTCTAAAGACTATAAGTTGGCTCGAAACAGAATTATGTGGAGGAAGTTATGGCAAGATGAATTTTAACACATGAGCCGCGCCTAGTGGACAACAATAGATTTTTGCTAGAGGCGGGCTTTTCGTTGGTGCATATGTGTTGTTTTATTAACAAATAGGCATAATACAGTTGAGTCGTTCATTGGAATATCATTTCACTTGGTCTTTTAATATTGTTTTCAGGTTATTTATTAAGAATTCGAGTGCATCAACTCGAGTAACTACTGTAGTTGGTTTTTGGCTTTTCCTAGGTAAGTGATACTATTTTTTTTTTTCTAGTTTAAACTCATGTTTTGAAAACATTATAGATTAAGCATGCTATAAGTTAATAAATAGAATCCCTTATTGCATAAAATAGAATCAAGCTTTTACTGCTATTTTGTTGTTTGAAAAGGGAAGTCATCTTTCGACTTTAACTTGAATGATTGCCTATAAATGGTTTGTGAAACCTTTTATCAAAGAATCTTGAAAAATTTACTATTTATGAATGTGGTTTTGAAAGGTGCTTTGATATCTATATATCGAATGCCTAAGTTATGAACTTCTTTTTGAAATGTATTCTGAATTAGTTTGGGAAACTCATTGTGATATATGAAATGATTTTTTGGATTTGGCTATGGATTACTGGAGATTGAGTTGCGAAAGCTTTTGATAATTGATTTGTGAAATGTATTCTGATATATGAGATTGTTTATGAATTAGAGAATGGGGTTGAGTGCTCAATCTCATTGTGAGCCTAATGAGGAGCTTGTGAGTATATGCATACTAGTCTAGAATATCATTGTGAGCCAAGCCACTAGCTAATAATAAGTTGAGACATTATCAAGGGAGAATCTTTGTCGCCTTATTATCAGGCATTGTGTCGTGACCATGGTTAGATATTGAGCAAAAAATTAGTCGATGGATGGACCATTGACGTGTGATTTCATATGAGATGGATTAATGGAATAAACAATTGATATATGGCATGAGTTTAGTCGATGGATGGGACCATCAATGTGTGTTTTTATGAGATTGACCAATAGGTTGGACCATTGGTGTTTGTTATATTATTATCTTGAGTATTCTTGTGATGAACATATTATGTTAAAATAAGAAATATCGAATTTTGATTTTTAAAGGTTTGTTAAATTCCACATTGGCAAAAGTGAGTTATGTTTATGTTTTATAGCATGTGAGACAATCTTCTTGATCTAGTCTGAGGTTGTTGAGTATGGTGGTGTGTAAACGATGCACAAAAGGTCAAGAATCAGAGTGGAAATAGCAAGCAGCCATTGCGGCTAGCTTGGAAAATAGTTACTGGGATGTGGCCTATGCAATTGGCATCAAAAGAAAGTCACTTCCATGAAAAGGCTCGATCGAACGACGCAATCAATGTGATTAGCGTCGAAACATGACTATTATAGAAAATATGAGACTTGTGCACGCACTCGGTGCATTTAAGTTTCCACAGGTACGAATAATCTGATACCAAGTTAAATATAAAGTAGAAAAGAAAATTGGAGAATTTTCTATATAATTTGGTATATGATAATGAAGAGTACAATAGGCATTATGATATGACTATATAAAGTAATATATATATATATATATATATATATATATATATATCAATAAAGATATACACAATCATATGGAGATATCCGCGCAATCTTAAAAGATATAAAAATTCAATAGAAATATTCTAATTATTTCTAATGTAACAAAGTATCCTAATTATCTCTAACATTCTCCCTTAAACTCAATGTGACATCAAAGAAGTCAACTGGAGTTTGAATTAATATCATTCAATGCCACGAAATCTTATTTCTCTAACAACATCGCGGGATATCGGGCTTGTTGATCCATGGTGGGCAGTGTTTGAGACAGTCTTCTAGATCTAGCTCATCTGAAAGTGTCGAGTTTGGTGATGATGTCAACTTCTCAAAACAACGCACGAAAGGTTGAGATTTGGAGGGGAAACAATAAGTTGCATATGTGGCTTGCTTGTGAAATAGCAACTAAGCGGCGGCCTATACGGTCGACTTGGAAAATAGCTACTAGATTACGGTTTGTGCAGCAGGCATCAAAAGAAAGCCACCTCTATGAAAAGGCTCGATTGGATGACGCGGTCAATGTGATTAGCATTGAAACATGACTATTATAGAAAGGACTCAACTAAGTGCTTTCTCAGATAAGACTTGTGCATACAAAGTGAAGACTACTTAGCAGGAACGATGGGGATGGATTTATTTGGATGTGCACCGTGCAGAAAGCGAAAAGAAATTTCTAAGGTGCACGCAGTGCACTAAGATTGCCCCAGGAAAGGAGGCTCTGATATCAAGTTAAATATAGAGTAGAAGAGAGCATTGAGAAATTTTCCATATAAATCAATATATAGAAAAGAGTACACAAAGAGTCTATTTATAGGCTTTATGATATGATTATATGAAGTAATATACAATCATATGAAGATATCCATGCAATCTTGAGAGATACAAAAAATCAATATAAATGTTCTAATTATTTCTAATATAGGAAAATACCATAATTATTTCTAACAAGTTAAATATAAAGTAGAATTGAGAATTTGGGAATTTTTGTATAAATCAATATATGATAATAAAGAGTACATTAGCCTATTTATAGGCATTATGATACGACTATATAAAGTAACATATATCAATCAAGATATGCATAGTCCTATGGAGATATCGGTGCAATCTTGAGAAATACAGAAAATCAATAGAAATATTCTAATTATTTCTAATATAAAAAAAATCCTAATTATCTCTAACATTATCTCTCAAACTCAAGGTGACATCAAAGAAGTCAACTAGAGTTTGAATTAATGATATCTCATTGATTCGAACTGTCACGTATTTATTGTGATTTTGTTGCCATGATGTTGACACCTAAATTTTGACAATCGAGTCATTTAGCTATTGCATAGAAAATTATGGGTTAATTTTATCCATAAAAAATATATTAATTACATAGCATATAAGTTTAGGTGCATTGCATTTTTTTTGCATTGATCTATTGGACTAATGGCATATGGGTTCGAATTAGTGTTTCCGAGCTTTAACTTGACAGGCTAGGCAAGCTTATGAAGAGTGCAAATTGGTCCAAGTCTGGTGTTTCTTTTTTTAATTATCTTGTTTACGATGAATTTTTGGAATTTGAGAAAATCGCATTGCAATTTTATCTTTAGCAATAGGCCATAAAATCAGTGGAGAATATTCAGGAGATGAGGAAAATAAAAAGATTTTTGTGATTGGAAGGTTATTGGCAATTTTCATGTATATTGAAAAGAGATGAAATATTCCAAAAAAGATTGCATTTGCTTTGCCTAGGATTAAACACGGGATTTTGGGGGACTTATCGAGGGTGTCATCATTGCTAGATGCGCGTCCAGGCAATCCTGGGGAAGTAGAGCTTGCTCAGGCCCAGGGGATGGGCGGTTCAAACCCTAGGGGTCCCCCAGCGGTTTGCCATTACCCGTTTTAACGCCTTTGGGTTGGCTCCGACAGGCGAGTCAGTTTAAGGTCATGATGGGACCAGAGGGTTCGAAGAAGAGAGAATAAAAGAGAGAGGAAATGGGGGCTTCTCTGGGTCGAAAAAAAAACAAGAGTGAGAAAAGTTTCTTTGGGAAGGGAAAAATCAGCAAGATGCAGAGAGAAGGGTGCAGAGAAGACAGGTGAGAGAAAGTGACGTGAGAGACACAAGCAGAGCAGGGAAAAAGAAAAAAGAGAAAGCAACCCTTCGTCTTCTTCGGAGAGCTTCTTCGCCGGCGTCCTTCGCTACCCGACCCCTTCACCGGCCACCTCCGTCGACAGCTGCCGCAGCCGCGACGCCACCGCATCCCGCGAGAGCACCGCCACCCCTGCGCCGCCCGCGTCCGGTCGCCAGCCACCGCGGCGCCGGCCCGCGACTCGCCTGTTCGCGATTCCATCTCTCTCGTCGCGGCCCACCATCTGCGCCGACCGCCAGAGCACCAGCCTCTTCGAGCCCTAGCGACACCAGTAGCCGCCGGCCCAGTCGTCCGCGACGCCCGATTCCCCTGCAGCGGCTCGAGCCCACGCGACGCAGCCCTCTGCTTCCTCGACGACCGCTGCTCTCCGCCCTTGCTGCTGACGCCACCGCTCCGTCCGCGAAGCCGCCTCTGCTGCCGAGCCGCTCCACCAGCCTGACGAAGCCACCGCCGTGCCGATCCGCGACGACGCTGCTTCCCTTGCCCTGTCCGCGATCCGCCCACGGTGCCCGAGTTCAGCGCCTAGCCCAGCCAGCTGCTGCCCCTTCCGAGTTGCTCCGCTCCTGCAGCTAGATCCGGCCACCGCGACCTCCGACCAGTGACTCGACGCCACAGATCCAGCGATCCGAACGCCGGTTCGCCCTAGCCGGAGTTCCCCTGCCGGACCTCTGACTCGCCGTTCCTGCTGTTGCCCGAGCACAAGCTTTGCTTGGGAAGAAAAAAAGAAAAAACAAAAGGAAAAAAGGAAAATTAAAGTAGGTAGTCTTTTATTTACCTTTTTTTTTTCTTTGTTGTTTTTTTTTAGTAGAATTATTCATGAATGAATGGTTGAGATTCCAACATGAAATAGCCTCTCGAATTGGGAATTGTCAGTTTGATTTTCGTGTCCAAAATCCAACTCGTAATCATTTGCAAAATCGTCAATCCGATTTCACGCCCGAAATTTGATTCACAATTTATTTAAAGATTGACTAATCCGATCTCATGCGTGAGATATGATTTGCCAATTTGTGGATATCGATCATATATTTGCCATCATGTTGATTGAACCAAATTTTTTTTTTTATTTACCTAAACCCCGTACACAAATGACGAAATTCAAACTTGTTCCTGTCGTGAGGAGGACAAAGCTCGAACACGTCACCACCACATGGGGTGGTTGGTTGAATCAATTTTTGTAAAGGAAAAATCCAAAAAAAATATTTGAGTTAAGATTAAACTTGTTTTAAAATATTTTTTATTATCTTGCATATTTAGGATAGAGATTTTATTTTGAATTTAAAAAAATGCATTCATTTAGGATGTTAGTTTTTTTAAAAAAAAACTTTAAATTGCATGTTTAATTATGTGGCAATTTTAATTTCGAATTTCATAAAAAAAATAGAATTATGGCATTTTATGCATGTCATTGCATACTATGGTAGATTGCATGCTTGTTAAGAAAATAAAAATCATGTGCACGTCATTAGGTTCATGAAACACGTTAGTGATTCTTTGCTAGGTTCATTTAATTAGAAATTGCCCATCATTAATATTAGGTCATTTTGGTTAATTTAGATTGCATATTTAATTATTGCATATTCATTAAGAAAACACACATAAATTATTTTACGCATTCATATAGTTTAGGCTATATTACCATGTCATATCATTTCATGTTAAATTAGTAGCATGCATTACATGATTCTCACTAAGTAAGTGGAAACAAAAAAAGAAATTGCATATTAATTGGAAATCATATATAGAATTATCAATGTGAATTTTGATCTAATATTTCAGATGCTTTCGTTGTTGCGAGATAAGTTCTGCAATTTATTCATTGCTTTCTTGGGTGTTAAATTGGTGATTTGCGCACCCGCATGATCACTTCACATATTAGGGAAACAGATTTAGAATTAATGAGAAGTCTAGTGTAACCAAGTCCCCGTACCCAAAGTCTCTAGTTCGTAGGAGTAAAATAATTCTCCCATTATTTTATTTAGGTGTCTAATCGACCTACCATAAACTGATTAATGGCGACTTCTAGATAAAATCCATTTGCATATTAAAAAATTTAAACCTAAGTCGCGAATTAGTATGAACCTGGGAGAACTTGAGCTAAGTTAAACTTAGTAATCCATTAGCCAAACCCTAGGTGATTCACCCAAAATTTGATCGCAACACATGATTAAAATACAATTTTCTCAAAACATCAAGATCTCCCGTACCGATAATGCTATGGAATATAGAGACATGGAATTTCTTTGAATTATTTGTCAAAATGGTGCTATCATTCATCACTCTTGTCCAAGGAGTTCTCAACAAAATGGTCGAGCTGAGCATAAACATTGACACAGCTTAGATGTTGATCTCAACCTCTTATCTAGAATAGTTTTGGGGAGAGGCTTCTCATATTGCTATATACACTATTAATCATACTCCCATCACCTATTATAGGTAATTTCTCTCCTTATAAGCGCTTATATGGGAGTGTTCTTAATTATAATATTCTTGAGTTTTTATTAGTGTTTGTTTTGTCCATCTTCTTCCAAATGAATGCATGAAATTAGAATTTCATGCTCATGTACGTTGTTTCCTTAGGCATGTGATTTAGCACAAATGTTATCAATGTTGGGATCCTATCTCTAATCATCTTTGTATATCTCGTCATGTTAGCTTTTGGGAACACAAGATATTCTCTTCACTTCACCCTTTCGACTCCTCTTCTACTCCTTCCTTTTTTACTAATCCTTTTGTGGATCTATTTCCTAAAGATACAAAATTGAATCTTCCTCTTTGGAGTACTCTTCTCCTAATTTTGATGTAGGTGCCTTTGGTAATCCCACTTCGGCAATTCTTGACTTGTCTGCACCATTTGTGGATTCTTCACCCTTGGTCATTCTCTCTTCTCTTGTTCATCACTCCATCGCTCGACCCGAGTAAGTCAACCTTATATTTGGCTTCATGTTTTTTATTGTTCTTCTACTATTACTTCCCTTCACAAGCCTTGCGTATACAAAGAAGCTCGAAATAACCCTCTTTGGCAGCAAGCAATGGCGGATAAGTTGCATGCTTTGGGCAAATCTCATACTTAGGAATTGGTTGATTTGCCTCCTGAAAAGTCGACTATAGGTTGTAGATGGGTATATAAGATTAAGACTATGGCAGACGATATGATGGAACATTGCTAGGCTAGTACTAAAAGGTTTTATTCATGAGTATGGAATTGACTATAACGAGATATTTGCTCAAGTTGCGCATCTTACTTCTATTCAAAGTCTTCTTGCTTTTTGCAGCTATCAAACAATGGCCTCTATTCCAAATGGATTTGCGATCTTACTGAGGAAGTATAAATGGAGCCACCTCCTAAGTACACTACTGCTTCTAATGAAGTATGTCACTTGTGTAAAGCTTTATATGGACTGAAAGAGGCTTCTCATGCAGATATTCTAAGTTCAATTCCACCATGGAACATCTTGGCTTTAGATCTAGTCCCTATGACAATGCTCTATTCGTTCAAAAAACTTCTCATGGGTCTATTCTACTGCTATTATATGTGGATGATATGGCTAGTACTAGTGATGGTCTTGTTAGTATTACAAAGCTTCAGCAGTATTCTAGTTAGTAGTTTGAAATGAAAGATCTCAAGTAACTTGTTGACACCTATTTTAAAAACAAAACACAAACAAACAAAACAAAAAAGAAAAAACGCACTAAGGGGGCGGGTTGGGCCAAATCCGGCCTCGGCCCAACCCACCCCTCATTTTTTCTCTCTCTCTCGCGCGGGGGCCCGGCCCAGCTGTTTTCCTCCACCTGGCGTCCTTCACGCACGACCTGCAGAAGAGGAAGAGGAAAAGGGCAGAAAGGAAGGGGGCAGCAGGAACGGCGGACAGGAGGAACCGAGGGGGAGATTGGGGGAAGGCAGAGAGAAATCGAGAGTGGAAAGCAAGAGAGAAGCTTGGCCGCGCTTGAGACCCGGCTTCCCGACGTCCATATTTCCGGTAAGTCTTTTTCTTTTTTCTTTTTATTTTTTGTTTCTAGAGTTCAGCACCCCTTTGACCCGAGGATCTCGTCTCGACGACGCCAGGGCGGCCGGCCACGGCTCGATCCGTCTCGGGTCCGCCCTGCTGGCCGCCGCCCCGTCGAGCCGAGTAGGGCCCGTCACCCAAGCGCATTGGCGCGCTCCATGTTACCCTGTTCTTGAGCTCGTCGGATCGGGGGCTCGCAGTTCTTCCGTCCGCTCGAGTCCCGACCCCGGCGGTGCTGCGCGTCGTTGCCTCTGGACCCTGCTTGTTTGTCTATGTTTATCTCAGTCGGTACTGCGCGTCGTTGCCTCTGGACCCTGCTTGTTTGTCTTGAGGTCATGTCGAGTTATCGTTTGCCTCCGGCCCGGTCGGTGTTGTTCAATGAAATGTCTCTGTGATACCCATGCAAGTCACGTTCGTCTCCCTGAAATGGTAGATCCCTTCGTTCATATTCTGTTGGCTTTTATACGTTACTATCGCTATTCCTCGCTTCTTTCCTTCGTCACGGTCGCTTGCGCGTACGTGGTGTGTTTTGTGTCCTCCGTTCGGGCGATGGATGGTGGCGGATCGCGACTCTCGCAAGGAGTGAGGGCGGTGTGAAGGAGGCGCTTGGGAGAGACAGAGGGGCCGGCGGCAGCAAATCTCGGTCGAAGGTGTTGGTGCGGTGAAGGGTCTTCGGAATAAGGAGCATCGGGCGTGCAGAGAACGCACGAAGAAGAAGACCAAAAAGGCAAAAAAAAAAAAAAAAAAAGAAATAAAAAAAAAAAAAAAGAGAGAAAGTGGCTTCGGGAAGAGGAGTCGCTGGAGGAGAAAATATTCAATGATTCCAAAGCGCCACGTTAATTACTGACGTGATGCGCTTTTTTTTTATTGATATCTAATAGTAGATCGACACGTGTTGGTGTTGGATAAGGTGAAATAAAAAAAATAAAAATCTTTTTTTCTCTGTTCATCTTCCTCCCTGACAGAGAACACCCGTCCGGCCACCATCTCCGCCCCTTCTGATGTCACTTGGCCGCATCCAGATCTGGAACCGCGAAGCCATGGCCGCAACAGACCTGGCCAACCTTTAGATCTCGGCTACTCCCTCCTCCAGTCATCACTGAGCTTCAGAAAAGCTGAGCGCTAAACCTTCTCCAGATCTCGACCGAGCCATGGCCAAGCAACTCCTCCTCCAGATCTCGGTCGAGCCATCATGGCTGAGCCTTTTAAAAAATGATGGAACAAGTCTTGACGAGGCGAGGATGGCCTCGTCTGTGAAGCCATAACCGCGACAGATCTGGCTCTAAGGTCTGTTGTGCGGCCATGGCTTCAAGTTCTGTCAAGAACGCGGCCATGGCTCCACGGTTCCAGATCTAGATCCTGCCATGGCTCCAGATCTGTCATGGCTGGGCTTCACGGAAGGGAACTTTAAGGGAGGACAATGGAAGGAGACACTAGAGAGAGAGACTCCATGACTGTTCCAATTCCCCTCTGGCTTGTGCGGTGGAGACAGCCGAACGGGATTCTCAAGTGGCGGGCAGGCGGTGGCCGGAAGGAGGAGGAGGCCGTGCCATCCATGGCCGAGAAACGATTTGCAGAGGAGAGGAGAAGAGGGGGCGATGCAGGAAGTTGAAAAAAAAAGAATTTCATTTTTTATTCCACCTCCAAAACGTGTAAAATGCATGCCACGTCAGCAATTGACGTGACGCTTTGAAATCACTTAATATTTTCTCGGCTAGAGTAGAGTAAAGGAGAGACCAGAGTAGGTCTTTAAAAACTGCTCCCCCTTGAATAGACAATTCCGGGGACTCCTCCTCACAAGCCATTTATAGGCAAGTGAGGGGGAGAGTAGTATGGGATAACAATCTCATTAGGTATCTCGGCTGAAAGCTTAGAAAGGGTTAGGGACTGCAACCTTAATCCGTGAAGTCCCCCTGCTTGCAAAGATATTGGCGGGGTTCGGGAAATGACAGGCTCAGTAGTGGCACACACCGGGGGTGGCTGGCCAACAAGAGTGCAGTGAATAGGACAAAATAGGGAAAGGACAAAAGAAAAAATAAATTAAAAATTAAAAATATTAAAAAAATAAAATATATATAAATTCAAAAACTTTTCCGAAAGTTCAACAACTTTCAGAAAACATTAAAAAAATTCAAAAAAATTCAGAAAATATTGAAAATTCGAGTTTTTATAAAAATAAAAAATTAGAAAATTTAAATAAAAAAAAAAAAGTCAGGAAATTCAAATTTTCTTTTGAAAATTTTTACAAAAAAGACTTCATGAGTTGTTTTCTCAAAATTAGAAGTTTCTTAGCTCTATAGTTGTGCTAAAAATTGAGTAAACATTTAGGGCTTTACCTTAGGATTACAATTGTTCTCAAAGATAATTACTCTTGTTTGCATACTTTTGCTATTTTGATCCTTTTAATCTAGTTAATATTAGTATTTATCTTTTCCTTAATGTTAAATATTTGCTATTCCATGCAATTTATTTAAACGCTTTCATTTGCTGCTAATTGTTTTTTTTTAATTATTGCGCACGCGCACGATTACTTTACATGTTAATAGATATGCCTAAAATTAATTTAAACTGCTTAACAAAAATATTTTTCTTTAAAATGAACAAAATTAGGTACCGAAAGAGTACTAATTAGTCAATTAGTGTAATCAAATCCCCGATCCTACATTCTTTGGTTGCATAGGAAGTGAGGTACACTCTCAATACCTCACTTGGTTTCTAACCGATCCCAATAAGCTAATGGCGGCTCCTTATTGTGAAATTATTAAAAATACCACAATTTCACGTGAGTTATGGACTAGCTCATGCCTAATCATAGGCTATAGGCCTGTCCTTTAGGCAATACCCCTAAACTTATTTCTTGAATGGTAGGTCGCGGCACAACTTAGTTATTTTCTAGGAGTGGAGGTTGCCTTAGACTCCATAGGCTATTATATTTCTTAAGCAAAATGCACTGTTTATTTTCTTTATCGCACAAGACTTATTGACACCAAGATTGCTATAACTCCAATTGAGGCAAATGCTAAATTTGATGCAAATGATAGAACTGCCCTTTCGAATCCTACACTTTATTGACAGTTGGTTGGCATTCTTGTATATCTTACCATTACTCATCCTTTCATTGCCTATGAATTACCATGTATGAATTCCAGTGGGATTTGCTGAATGTAACATTTAAGTTTCCCATTTTTCATAAAAAGTGACTTAAGTATCTCATTGTACCAAATTTTGGCACTTAAGATGTTCTTTTACTTAGATTAATATCATAACAAAATCACAAAAATTGTATAACTGTAATATACAAATAGTATAATCCCAAACTAGTATACTAGTCAATTATCACGTGCCATCAAACTTAACAATTTAATAGTAAAATTTAATGGAAACTAGCAAAGGTGAATTTATTACAAGTGTATCAGTTTTTAGTTAAGTTATAAAAAAAATATATTAGTTTTGGGTTTTTGGTGGTAAGAAAATTAGTTTTTGACAAATTTGTCATATGAGTACCAGTTTGAAGTTTTTTTAGGGTATCAACCATCTAACTTTTTAATAATTTTATTACATTTTAATCTTCTTCTTCTGGCCTTCAGTGATGCTCAACCTGACCAAATCTAGGCAAGGTCAACCTCACACAACCTCATCTTCTGCTTCTTCTTCTTCATCTTCATCTTCTTCTTCTATTTATAGAGTTTTCAGCTAAACTCTCTTATTACGGTCGGACTCAATCCGGCCCATACTAACCACCCCATATTAAACTAATTAATAAATTTTTATCTCACCATAGACTAACCCGCAAAACGATAAATTACAATATCAATTAGTGTAGCACGCATTAGGAAAATTCTTGCACCTTTGTAAGTTTTGACACTTATATATTCATCCGTGTCAAGTTTTGGCACTTGGGTGTTTGGCACTTCACAATTCTCTATCTCTTTTTTTTTTTACAATATTCTTAACTTGCATCTTTTGTCTAAGAATGATATCGGGGGCATTTACTTGCATCTTTCATCTAAGAATGTTATCAGGGGCTTGTGCCCGTTTATATTCTTTTGTCAATATGACAATTGTTTATGTTTTCCTTGGCGTTCCAACTTTGGCTGCATTCAACCACTGGGGTTTACCCCAGTGGCCACCCTTCTAACTTGGAATGAGGAGGTGGAGGTTCGAATTCCCACATTTTTAGAGGATTGGGATGTGAACGATTTAATTTTAAAAGTGGGTTTCGATTCCCACGCCCTACAATGAGTTAAGGCAAAATCTTAGAGTTAGAATAGGAATAGAGTAAGACCAATAAAAAAAAAAACTTTGGCTGCATTCACCCGCAGATTTGAAAATTCTCTCTCTTACACACGATATATATGGAAGGTGCTAGCCCCTGATCTTTGGCAGGAACAAGTGGTGTTATTCGACATAACGCTTTAGCTTTTCCGGAGAAGTCAAAAATCGCGTAACTCTTTTCCGGCTATGTCCGAAGTGGTGAACGATCTCGCATCACCGATGGCGACCACACAAGGTGCGAATCCATCAAATTCCCCCGGTGCTGAATCACGTGCAGGTACGCCTGGTTTGTTGACACTTGATAGGTCCCCGTTTGAAAATTCTAGATTTTGGACTGATATGTTCCCAACGATTTATCTCATTTTCTTATCTCCATAGTCGATGTCTGTTGTGATATTGTGGTTTTTTGGGATGCCTTGTCCTCTTTTCCTTGATTCTTCTTGCATCTTTAAATAAGTCATTCAGCTAGGTGTTTTGATCTTTCTTTGCAAGGGTATCTTGTGCACTACTTTTGGGATGATTTGCAATTGCTCCCGAATACTGTGCTACAACTATCCTAGTTGATGGCTCGTCCATAAGAAAAAGTCAGAAAAGTATTGCTTTTTGTGGGTTAACTTCTAAGTAATATAAGCAATATCATGGACAGCTAATATGCTGAAAATTGCAATGTTTCTTGATGATCTCCTTTATGTTTATGTTAATTATTTTCGTTTAAAACCATGCAAGTTTAATACAGGACATCCGTGCAATGAATAATTTCAATACTAATCATGTATACTTGATCTAAAGCATGCAAAGTGTAATTAATTTATATAAGGTTATTCATTTTTATTTTTCTTTCTAATCACAAAGTGAATCGCGAAGACTTGAGTTCGAAAGCCACGGCCAACTATGAAGCTTCCCAAAATGATCACATCTAAGTAGAGGTTTGTCACTATGAACTTCTAATTTTTGTTTTTCATTAGTCTTGTGTTTCATCATCTTGACCTTTCTTAATCCAAAACATTTTAAATCCTATAGTATAAAAATAATAACATATTTATTCAATATATAATCTTTTCAAAAATTTTAAAATCTGAATAATATCTTCAATTGCAGTTGAGAAAGCCAAAATAAAAATGCTTCTTTACTTCCAAAGAGTAAACGCAGGCGATCATAGAAAGGTATTTTAAGTAAACGACTGCCCCATCGCTTGCTTCAGTTTTTCATCGGAACTCTGAGCAGGTGGAATGGGTATACTTGACCTAAAAGACAAGATGTGCGAAAGGTAAGGACTTTCAATGTGCGATATTTGCAGGCATGCAAACAGTGAAGGTCAATAAAAACGGGCGACCGCTGTTTTACGCCGCACTAAACGGTGATTGGAAGGCTGTCAAGAAAATCCTCGATGATGATCGCGAAGCAATGACGACCGAACTTTTGACCCGAGGAGATGCGGCCTATTGTGTGCTCCATGTTGCAGTTATTGCCGCACAAGACCAATTGGTAGAGAACCTGGTCAAGCGCATCCCCCAGAATGTAAAGATGAAATGGCCGGGAAGGCCCTCATTTTTGCCGCCCGGGCAGGAGATTAAGGATGGTAAAAGTATTAACAGACCAAATTGATACCAAAGATCGATATATACCAAAATCCCTGGAAGAAGCTATGGTGTTTGCTCCTATGCAAAAGGAGGTCATCTGGTACTTGGCCAGGCGTACAACATCCGGCATCAATATTAAATATATGGTAGTCCTTATCGGGACCGGCAATACGGGTAGGATTTCACACTTAACTCATCTTATCACTTGTTTACTTGAATTAACTCTTTTTTGTTCTTGTGTCCCAAAAGACCTAGCCTTTCATTTTGCTCATCAGCAACCCAGCTTGGCAACATTCGAAAGTACTGGAAATAACAGTAGCCTGCTCAAAACCTTGGCGACAATGGAGGGGCACTTCCTCAGTACAGCTAGATTCAATTTTTGGGAAAAACTTATTTACAAATGTAGGCAATTCTTGCGCTTCTTTGATTAGATATGTATAATCCGAGCAACTCGATCCACATGGTGCCCACTCTAACTATTCCTGCTTTTAGGTATCCCTGTATGCTGGGTCGATACATCATTTGACAGCTCCAATGATACGAAGATGGCTCAAGGTATTTTTGTTGAACTGTTTAATGGTAGGACTAGCACGACAGAAAAAAACATATCATTCGGTGATCCTATAGATATAAAAGTTAAGGAAAAGTGAAGGGACAACGACCATCTATGTATACAAATTAATATCTAAACCATGATGTATGTCACAACATAATTTCCAATATAAAATTCTCAAATTTAGTGGAGAAGCCCTGCTCAATGTCAAATTGCCTAGTAGAATTATTGAGAATGATAGTTTCTATTTCAGGTCATAGAGGTTGAATGTCAAATTGCCTAGTAGAATTATTGAGAATGATAATGATAGTTTCTATTTCGGGTCATAGAGGTTGATCAATCCAATTTCTTTTCTAGCATACTCAACCGGTATTAAATTTAAATCTGCATATCGTTTTTTTTTTCGTCACCAATTCCTAATTTGCTGATGCGGTTCTTTTCTCCTCTTTGGGGTGGTGCCACTAGCCCTTAAGCAGTTGAGGGTATCACTCTGGAATCTCGCCACAACAGCAGGTATGCGAAACTGCCGTGTTATATTACAGAAAAAGGACTTTCACCCATGGGTGGGATCTCTAAGTTTAAAGTGTAAATTGAGATTTTCAGTTGATCACTTTAAATCATGATTATTAATATGCACCCGCTTGACTTGTATATTATGATACAATTCAATTGAATTCCGTACGAAGTAATGAATCTATAAATATACAAAGATAGATCTATCGATCTATCGTTGAATCTACCTTTTAAATATAAAAAGGAAAGTCTCTCTTTTCTCATGACATTGTGTGTTCATTGATAGATCCATCTGTTCTTTGACATGTGCATTTTGATTTTTAAGTCATTGGAAGTTTGCTTTCTTGATTAATATCTTAATGCAAATGTGAAAGCCTCTTCATTGTTTTGATTCTTTTTTTTTTTTTTTGGGTAGAAATTCATTGTTTTGATTCATCATCACTGAGAAAATTACTTATCTGATGTTCCACGCAGTACCTGTAATCAAAAGGATTGGAGAATTGAAGTTGAGGCATAAATATTCACTTGAGTTTGTAAACCTTTTGCTCTTGTCGACATGAAGACTCATATGGAAACTCCCGAAATACTTGAGCTTTTATTGACTTCTGGGGTTGTCGATTCCGCTATATTTTATGGAACATCTGAAATTGTCAAGTTGTGTCTAAAGCATTACCCAGAGTTGATATGGGAAAAAGATATGCTGTGTCCAATGATCCTAGTGGTTTTAAAAAAGGCATGTTGAGTTGTTTAGACTACTGAACCCATACAAGACGATTGCACCAGATGACTTTCTTCGGAACGCTAACCTCCTGATGGAGGCAATAGTAGAATCGCCGCCAGGATGTGTACCGGCAGACGTCTCTGGAGCAGCTTTTTTATGCAGAGGGAACTTCAATGGTATAAGGTCGGTTCACCTTATTTCTTTGCCACCCTTTTATGCTCTTTAGTTTAGATTTTATTAACATGCATCATTTATTTTTCTGAAGGTAGTGAAAGATAGCGTCGGTCATCATCTAATAAATCGAGAAGGTTTACGTTGGGAACCTTTTGTAGAGCAACGTCAAGATTTGCTTAAAGAGGCGGGGCAATGGATGAAGGACACAGCATCATCTTGTAGCCTCGTCGCTACTCTCATCATTACAGTAACATTCGCTGCGGCTTTTACAATACCTGGAGGCAATGACAACAATACGGGGATCCCCATCTTTCTAAAAAGCCCTCATTCATGGTATTCACAGCTGCGAATGCTCTCGCTCTCTTCTCCTCTATTACCGCCACCTTGATGTTCTTGGCTATCCTAACTTCACGCTATGCTGCAGAAGATTTCCTCCACTCACTACCAAGAAAAATGGTACTCGGCCTCACTTTCCTCTTCTTCTCTTTGGCGTTTATGTTAGTGGCCTTTGTCTCTGCACTTACAATAGTCTTGAGCGAAAAATTGAAGTGGATTCACATCCCAATTACTTTGCTGGCTGCCTTCCTATCCTATTGTTCACAATCCTACAACTTCCTTGTATGTTGAAATGGTCGGATCCACTTATTGGCCTCGCCTCTACCGTCCCTTGAAGATTTGAGAGTGATCTATGCTAATATTGGACAAGTTTCACAGACAAAAGTTTGCCATGTCATCGATCCAAAAGATCACCACATCATCGATCAAAGGGTTCCTTAGAACCGTTAGTTTGACGAGAAGATTCAATCTCTACCATTGGATTTGTTTGACAAAAATTGATGCCCTCAACCGTTCAATGGATTCAATCTCCACCATGGGATTAATGTGATCAGGATTTATATCTTTGAAGATAAACTTCCTACCCTAGAGTTGACCTCTATTTGTAAGTCGAGATCATTTGTAAAAGTTGTGCTAATTGATTTGAAAATTGTGGCCATACTTTTCTATCACATCTTTGTGTTGTCTGGGAGATTAATTATTCGCTTCCATAGCATTAAAATAAATGGGTCGGTGACGCGTCATGAGATGCGTCACAAATTTTTTATCGACCACCGAGGGATGGATGCGTGCTCGGGTTCGGGGCTTGACCATGCACATTAATATATGCATTTGGAAATTTTGGTTCAGCCGAAGCGTATTATCGATTACCTTCTAATTTCCCGTGCTGACTTGAAGGATCTGGTGATGGCGGAGAGGTTACTGATGAAGCTTGGATGCGCCGGGAAAATGGCTGCAAGAGAGGCACCGGCGTATTCTCATGAACAAGTTCTGCGGTAAGTATTTGAGGACAAGCATCGTCACCACTACATCGTTTACTCCGATGAAGTTCAGGACGCGTACGAGCACAACCAGCAACTTCGGAACCCGGCCACGACGGCCATCCAACAAAAAGATTCACGGGCTCTCGTACACGGTATATGGGAAGTCGGACGTAAAAGGCGACTCATGTTTTGATGTTTTCGACTTTGAGCAAATCCAGCCTAAAGCTGTTGTTTAAAAGATAGATCGGATAGAGTCGCAAGCTTCCAAATTAGTGAATATAGCAATTTTCCGCCTTCATTTTTCGCTCTTTAACATTCGAAATGCTTGCATATCAACTGTAAAATTGTAAAGATGGAAACAGTGGAACAGAGCTTCTAAAGATTCGTAAATACGATTACCAAAAACTCGAAATCGCGTGAAATTTTGGCGACCGACTTATTAGGGCATGCGGAGAGATTCTCTCAGAATGACCTCGCTTGCGCGATCGGATCAAATAGGCTGAATGCAATCTGATCGTCGGAGAATTCGAAACGAGACGGACATTCTACGCAAGCGAACATGGAAGAAAAGAGGTACGTCTTCGAAGGGTGACGGAATCTGCAAGCCCTAGAAATTCATATAGGATTTGCACAAGAATATGATCAAATGAAATGAATCTGTTCTGTTGTGTTTACATGGAGAGATCAGAAATGAAAATGGGAGGGGAGGGGAGGAACTTCAGTGGATGATGTAGGTGAGCACCAGAGCCACGAGCATCAGCAAGCACGCGATTCCCTGATCGACCGCCACTCCTGCACACAAACCCACAATTGTTCATCGTTCCGCAAAATCTTCAACCAACGTCTCACATCCGCCAGATTGCATTGCGCAAAGAGAAAGAGAGAGAAAAGAGACGAACCGTCGCTCGAAGGAGATGGCGCCGGGCTTTGGGCGGCGACGGGGAAGGAGGACGAACGCCATCAGGAGCGAGAGCAGCGCGAAGGCGGCGGCGAAGCTCATCCTCAATCTCAACACCTCCATCGCCGCCCGCAAGTGCTCGCCGGATTGGTTTCAGGACACATGGGAGATGGATTTGAAAATATATATATGGGGTCCCAAAGTTGTCGACCGTTGATTGAGATCGCCAGCTGTAGGGGCAACAACCCGCCAGGTGGATTCGAGCTGTTTAAAACGGCAAAATACAAATCCGTTTGGTCCACCGCACGTCTAGAAAAAACTCTTTTGGACGTTTTCGCCGTTGGATGATTGACATTCACATGTTATCTGCTTGACGATGAATATATAAAGAAATTTGTAAACCGAAGTGGATGCCCTTCGTCGAGGTGGCGGGATTCTTTTTAACTTTTTGGGTAGCGATTAAGCTACCTATCGAGGAATGCTATTGAAAAAAAAAAGGTGAAGCGAAAATTGCTAATTTGGATTAAATATGTACATGTTTCGATAATATACATATGAATTATGTGAGTTAGGTTGGGGTTAGGTTGTTATAATTATATTGGATATATATGAATTGATGTAGGTTAAATATTTTCTAATTCGATCCGCTCATTTGAGGTTTCATAATCGGAAAGTGGCGACTTAAGTTAAGGGAATGAATTTTTGTGTTGTTTAGCAAGTAATTGTTGAAGACACCCTTTTTATGAAATTGGTTGTGCATGAGACATTGCATAGTTTATGATAAAAAAAACTACACATATTATTTTTAAACAAATGTTAGGTATAATATGCTCGTGCCACGATCTACATAACCGGTATACTATGTGATGTCTCGAGTTGTTTTCGAATGTCAAGCATGACCTATTTATACAAATGCACAGATACAGCGGGTCTTGTCAATAATATATTCAATTTGCAAATCACTTTTTTATGTGCAAGAATAATCTTTATATCAATTTTGTTTCCATAGAATAGTAGCCCCCCTCTCTCTCCAATGAAAGAGATTCCTCGGCACCTTCCACTGGTTTTGACATGATTGGGGTTGAATGATTCTCTGCAAATAATTAAATTATTCATTAGTTGAATTCCACCGTTGGTTTTTTGTTTTGTGTTTTTTTTTTGTTTAAGGTTTTCATTTCTTGATTGTTTTCAAACGAGCGGGAGTACGCCGCGGTGGGCAGGCAGACAGCGTGCGAGCAACGGTGGGTAGGCAGTGGCCGGCGGCAAGTGGGCGGTCGGCTAGGAGTGAGGGTAAGCAATGAGAAAATCTTTTAATTCTCATTTTTGTTCTAAAATTAGAATAGTATAAATTTTTACTTCTTAATTTTGCTCCAAACCTATTTCTAGACCAAAAAATTATTCTAGAAATAGAAAAATGAAACTACGTTATCAAAGGATCTAGACTTATTTCTAGACTTGAAAAATAGTTATGAAACAGAAATAAAATAGTCATCAAGTATGCCCTTAACAAGTGTTTGGGGATCGTTTGCAATGATTTCCTCTTGCTAATGCACTATGCTTTTAGGAAGTGCCACAATTCACTTCTCACTGCTTCAAATAGTTCGGTCCTCTTCTATCCATGATGGGAGTTTTCAGGAGAATTCTGTATAGAAAGTTTCCACAACAGCAACTGAAGAAGACAAAGTCTTCTTTTAGCCATGACATTTTCCATGGCACCTGCAATCGGGATTGTTCTGCGATTGAGGTTACTGCACCAAAGCCTTGTCTCATTGAGCTGTGTCGCTATACGAGCACTGTTACGGTGTCGCCCCTCGTTCTATAGGGGCCAAACATCTAATTCTCACAGAGGAAAAAAAGGAGTAGAGGAGGTTTCAGGGAAATAGCCGACCTAATGAAAGCGAAAAGGAGGATAAGACGAGAGCCAAGGACCGTTTGCAAGATCAACCACTAGAAAAATTAGTGTGGACCTCATGGAAATGACTCATGCCATGTTTATCTTTCTTTTGCATGAAAGAACAGCTGGAGAGCTTTATGAGTCTATCAGAAAACTACACAAAGAGTGCACTTCGTGATGGAACAGAAAATAGGAGGCTACTACAATATGGAAGACTGAAAAGGATGGATCAGATGTACATTATACAGCAAGTTGGAGAAAAACAGAAGGGCGTAGGTGCTACACAAAGTAAACAAAGCTCCCTTCCTGTTGACTCATGGCACATTGTTGAGTCTTGCAAGACCTTAATCAGAACAAGCATATTCAAGTCATTTAGTGGAAAGAGTGAGCTTTTAGCTTTCAACTATTTCTTTCTCTGGGCTGCCTCAATCAATGGATTTTCAAAAGTGAGGAAAGTTCAAGGAAACATGGCCTGTGAGCTGCTTAAGGATCTTTCTGCTCTACTAAACTCATTAAATGAAATAATTGATTAGTTCACTATTGCAATTCAATGATATGATGTGAGACACTGCTTTAGAAATTAAAAGCAATGACTTTGACTTCATCGAACCATCGTCACTGGAAGGTAACATCTGCCTTGTGTGAAACTGCTGTTCTTTCGATATAGTTGAATGTAACCCAGGAAAAAGCACAGATGCGTCCAATCTCGTGGAATAGTCTATGATCCGAAATTTCCGAGAAAAAAGCACCGGGGATTGCGCAGCCGTTTGAAGAATGGCAATTTGGACTGAAGATGTGCCAGCTAAAAGGAATCAATACGAGAGCAGATTCCAAAGAGATTTCATCAGATACTTCTGAGGAAAGGCATTAGCTTCATCATACTATCATAGCAGCAGTTACGATATATGACATATCAGAGCCAAGACTAGGACGACATGCCTTTCACCAATTGACTACCGCTCACCCTTCAAGGATAGTCGCATCATTCTCAAGCAAGCGATGTGGGGACCATTATGCATGTGCACATACATGCACAAAGAGGAGGAAGAGAGCGAGAGAAGAAAATTATTGTCTGGATCGAGTCTTTGATCTTAACATGTGTATTATATCCTGCTTGCAGAACACAGGATCCTACATAAATTTTTGCAACGAAATTGGCTTTGTCGATTATGTCACTATCAAACTCAAGACTTGAGTTTCCAGTTTTGAGGAGCTGATGTAAATTCATGAGCAAAGTTTGCTCATTGCATTTTTATTCAATTACATTGATTCATATTAAGATGTAAACTGAGGATATACCCTGGAGGTTCTGAAGAGTAGGCCACGGAAAAATATATATAATGATATAGAACAGTGTAATCTTGCATCTAACTTGACTTAATCACTGTTCAGAAGACTTCCCACAGAATCAAGACACTAAAATTTCCCATCACCTACTGGAAAATCTAAGGCTCTTATTTTTATTTCATTTTGTCTTATGTTGATGACTTGACCTGTGACGGTGACATTTGCAAAACATGAACTGTGCGTAGATGCTCTGATCTTCGAAGCCAAAGTCATTGAGCATGAACGGTGACATTCTAGGCTTGGAGGTTGCCTTAGACTCCATAGGCTATTATTTCTTAAGCAAAATGCGCCATCTATTTTCTTTCTCGCGCGGGACTCATTGATACCAAGATTGCTACAACTCCAATTGAGGCAAATGCCAAATTTGATGCAAATGATAGAACTACTCTTTCGAATCCTACACTTTATCGACAGTTGGTTGGTATTCTTGTATATCTCACTATTACTCATCCTTACGTTGCCTATGCTATTCACTTGGACAATCAATTCATGACCACACTATGTACAATTCTTTGTTGCCATCCTTTGTGTCATTCGCTATGTCAAGGGTACATTATTTCATGTTTTTTCATTTTTCAGCCAACTCTACTTTGGAGTTGAAGGCTTATTCTAATGTTGATTGGGCCAATAACCCTCTTGATCGTTGCTCCATAGGCTACTACTTCTTTCTTAGTCGTCACTCATATCATGGCGTAGCAAGAAACAGACCATTGTCGCTTGTCTAGCACCAAAGCAAAATATTGTGCTCTTGTTGATACAACATCGGAATTACTTTGATTACAGTGGTTATTGATATTGCTAGTATGAGTACCTAGAGGGGGTGAATAGGTATATAAAGAATTTTCTCAAGCAATTGCACAATACTAGACAGTTGGATGAAACGATAATCAAAGTAAAAGGGCGAAAGAAGAAAAATTAAACACGCGGTTTATAGTGGTTCGGCTTATATCAAGCCTACGTCCACTCTTCTTCAGCTGCAGCCTATTGGCTGATTCCACTATGAACAAGAGAGAGGTTACGACACGACTTTGCCTTGATTCCACGGTGTAGATGTTCTACCACACCTCCTCAAGATTTCTCACAAATATAGACTCTCTCTTTCGTATACAAGTATTCGCTCCAAGGATTTGTCTAAACAAAAAGGAGCTTCGAGACTTTGGAATTCTTCTATCGCACACCTTGAACAACTAAGACAGTCTTCCTTATATACTCCTTTATGCCATCATACCCGTTGGCACTTACCAAAGGAATTCCTCCAATCTACCCGTTGGACGGAATCAATTAGGAAGATTGTCAAGCTATTAATGGAACGTGTTGATAGCCCATCAATCATGTTCGCCCATACAATCGGGATCTCGGTTTCCATAAAGAACCTTCCAATAATATTTAGGCAATCACCGGATCTTCAATTATCGAATCAATCTTCGATCAATCAAAGGACTCCGTTTATGTCTTCTCGACCATGAGATCTTCTCAGTTGATAAGGTTAAATCCTCAACGAAACATCCGGTTGGATAACCTTTCTTCAACGGATTAGAGATCAATGAAGATAGACTTTGAGTCTTGAGTGCTGTCCGAGGTCTTCGGGGAACTTTTAAATAGCAAAGAAGTGCGCAAGCCTTCGGACTAGGCGATAGAAACGATTTGTCAACTTCAAAACACTTCAAGAAGATTTCTCCAACAATCTCTCCCTTTTGATGGTGACAAAAACTTTCTGCTTGATTTGGATATCTTTGACACATAAAAACATTTCTCAAACACATATGCATATCTTATAGAGGTAAATGTCTTAACGAGAATAACAATAGAATCTGCAACACAGAAAATAGGTTAGTCCAGTATATGATGAAGCCATCCATAAGATATCAATATTAGTTAATAGAAGCAGATCAAGTCCAAGTCTAGTTGGTTCTCATCCGAGACACAAACCAAAGTGAAACGAGATTCAAACCACAAAACAATCCAACAAAAACAATTAAAAGTTGAATGAAAGGTTTTTGATCAAATCTTGCATCTCTCCCCTTTTTGTCATCATTAAAAAAAGGATGAGATGAAGTTAAGATTGCTTGGGAACGCGGACAAGGCTGAAATCTTCCATAGGCGACGATGCCTTCCAGCCTTTTAAAGTCTTCCTTTAGCATGTGCAATCTCCTCACTCTTGGCATTGGCCTGATTCGAATAGAGAGGGCTTGCATTTTTATCATTCAATGAACGGGAAGAAGCTTGACCTTCATTCTTCAAGCTTTGAACTTCGCATCTCAAGGCATAAATCTGACCTCGCATCTCAAAGAATATCCATGATCCAACGAAAATCCGCTTCATTATCGCTTTGAGTACTTTTGCTTCGGCTCGATCGATGGAGTAAATACGATGATGGTAGATCGGCATAATCTTGCGGGTTTGGTGATGAAACTTCATGACTTCTTCTGGAAATTGAGA
>NC_052614.1:64293383-64302017 GCF_016545825.1 Eucalyptus grandis
CATTCAATTATTATGCGCATGCGAAACGTACTAAGAAACCCCGACAAAACTTACCGGATAGGACAGCAGAAAAGTCAATTCAAAATCAAACCAACATACTTTCATATATCATCATTCCGAGTTTACATACACCATCAGGATCGTAGACTATATGCACCAAAAATGGATTAGAGTTTATATGCATTCAAAAGGGCCAGTTTACATAACATGGATCCGCCCACCAAAAGAGGAATAGTCCTATGACTACTAGTCGGACTCGTTCGTCGATCCCACATCTCCACATATGACTCGCACCGGGTCCGAGACGCGGGTTGTCCACCCTACCATCGAAGGTCAACTACACCTTCACCCAAAATAGTATCCACCACAAAGAATTGGAATATCAAACTATTGAGTGGACCAATCTTAAAAGCCATTAGCCCCAAACGGAACCATGCTCTAAACCTATGTGGTACCACACATCCTCGGTCTCGAATCCATACGATGGTCATGTCACTGAAGACCCAATGGTCTCAAGATCGGAAAACCGTGCACCCGATCGATAATCTACACTAGACGCCATTTTTCTCCGGAGGTCCTACCATCTACTACCCGTAATATTTTCCCACAACGGGGGTGAGACATTGTCTCAGCAAGTTCCCCTCCTAAACCCCTATTAGAAAGAAAATACACCCAAGAGTGGTCTAGCCACACAAAACAGAAGACTTACCTCGCCTTATTGCCTCCTGCAGATTAGTACAGTTAATATCACTCAATCACTAGTAGTAATAAGAACTTAAACCATCGAACACAATCAATTTCACATAGTTCACAATCGAGCAAGCGTTCCAATTATTATTCACTACCACACAAGGGCATAGCCTACTGCAGCTCGACTATCTACCGACATATAGCCAGCATCGCTCCCACCTTGGAGCGCGGCTTCGTCAATATGTCGACGGCGTTCCCGGCGGAGCATGGGCCTGAATCAACTGCAACTCGCATCCGTTGTATGGGGCATCCCATGTGGGGAAATCCAACTCAATAGCTCAAGACAATTCCTCTTAATTATCACACAACAATCTCATACTCAACACAGACACTTTGCATATCACTCACATACTCCAATTACAATATTAATCCTTAAAATCTAATTTCAATGCCAAACTCCGACATTTGGGATTTTCTAAAAATCCACATTTTCACAATCAACACCCATTTGCATTATCCACTCACCAAATTTAAATTCTAACTACACAGAACGATCAGCACAAAATTCAGAGTACTAAGGTCAAAAAATAATTTTTCGAATTTCTTTAAATAATAATATTTTAATAATTTTCCGAATATAATATATTATTAAATAATTCATTAATTTCGAAAATTTATTTAAATCAGAAAAATTCCTTTAAGTCACATCAAGGCTTATATTAAAATAAACCTACTTAACTTTAAACTAAACATACTTTAACTTAATTAATCACCTTAATCTAATCAACAACTAAATAAACTAATCTAACCACCTAATCTCAATCAACCTAAGCTAAACACACTTAAGGCATCATTAACCCTCTAATCAAGGCTTAGTGAGCTAAATCACCGGAATTGCTTTCGACGAGTCTCCGGCGAAGAGCACGACGATGCCGACGACAAACCAAGCTTAGAGGAAGGCGGCACTAGTGGTCGGCCGGACACGAAACCAACGGAAGAGAGAGGTGGCAGCTGAGCAATGGCTCACGGTGGCTAGGCGAGGCCTCCGGTGGCCTTGGCGACAACAAATGGACGACCGGGACCGCTTGGTCAACGAGATAAAGGCTCGAGCAGACGAAAGGAAGCGGCGAAGGGGCGACGAGGCGCACGCACAAGCGTGCGGACGAACGGCGACCGCGATGGCTCCAACGACATGACGAATGGGGGACGACGGCTACCAAGGCAAAGAAAGGGAGGTCGGGTTGCTCGCTCTCCACCGGTTCTCTCTCTCTCCTCCAAGTTCAAAAGCCAAGCCTGCTGAAGATGATGGAGACAAGGGGCAAGTGACATCCCACCTTTTGGGATTCAATCTCCACCTTCCAAGTGTCACCACCCTAGCCAATCTTGGCTCACCCCATGACATCACCTGTGATGTCACAATCCGCTAACTCTAACCTCTCACAACCTTAGTCCAATAGGTTCAATTTCATTTTCCGCCGAGGTATAGAATCTTGTGTGCTCATTTCTTCAATTCCATTCAACTTCTTCCAATTGAGTCCAATTAAAGTCCATAAATTAATCCAATGTTCCTAATAAGATTTGTGACACACCATGACTTCCAATTTCAGAATTCAATCTCAATTTCACTAAGCATTTCACTTTTTGGCACGATACTAAAGGCCCTAATCTACCGAGCAGCTTTTAGAAATTTTCATGCATTTGACTTCGTGGTTGATCAATTCAAGCCACAATATACATTGACACATTGGCAACTTTCAATTGTCGTGGTAATCTCTGTTTCAATACGGACATAATGTACCCAATCGACAGAAAAATCGTCGTTGATGACGATCGAATTATATATCTGGTGGTATCACCCACACTTGATCACATGCCTGCCGAGTCGACCTATCTCCGGTCTCTAATCGATTTTTATTTGTGCCGTAATGACCTTTGCAGATTAGCTTGGTCGAAAGGTCGTTTCCCGGTCAAATTCTCAAGTCTGATGCATTAGAATCTTTTAACGGCTTCACTTGATAGACTAGTTTTTACATGAGTGGCCAACTCAAGAAAATGAACTATAGGCGTACAACGAAATGCCCATCTCAATTTATTGAAATTAGAATTAGAAAATCGGGATGTCACATTTGTAATCTGTAGAATAAACCTGGGTGAAAGTTAAATATGGAGAGAAACATAGGCTCATCATAGCACCGTGGCTATAGACACCGAAATGCGAGAATCGCTCGCTCATGAAGTAAGAAATTTTGCATAGGCGCGACAAGATATGTCGACATTCAAGCTTCTTGATTATGGTGACCATTTCACATGAATTCAAAATAAAGAAGTCTGTTTAGGTGTTATATATTAGGTTGTGGAAATCAATAAAAGTCGAGATCATATGTTAAAAAAACTATGCAAGGCTTTTGGATGCTGAAGATCAACTTAATGAAGTATTATTGTAACTAAACCATGACAATGGTGGTCAGATAGAGGTGAAGGTTCTACGAAACCACGAAGGAAATCCAACAACCGCCTAACTCCTGCTCTCATGGCGATCAAACTAGAGATTCGAAAGCCAACTTAACATTGAGGAGAAGGCAGGAACAAACGATGGAGGCATTCCACGACGGGTCAGATCCGATGGCCGCCGAGGACCTTCGAGTCCTGTTGTTGGGTTTACTCACCCCGGCCAGACATAACCATGCTGCCATCGCCAGCCCTCCCACCACCCCCACGACTGCCACCGCCGCCACCTCCCCTCGTCCACCACAGCCTCCTCCCCCGGCTGCCATCATCCCCACCCCCACCTCCCCCTCGACCGCCGCCTCCTCCCGCCGCCCCCACCTCCCCTCGACCACCTCACCCGCTGCCACCAATCTTTTCACATGGATGCCACCCTTTCCCTTTATCTGTAGACTCGCCACCTCGCGAGCACTAGCAGAGCTCTCAGGAGATCGGGACAGCGACAGAAGGATTACGAACGAAAGGGCAAGCGCCAACTTGATCCCCGCCATCAGAAGAAAGGCGATTTTTACGTGGCAAAGGCGGAGATTTCCGTCGTTTCGGGTCTGGTACGAATGACGGGTGAAGAAGAAGGAAATCTCTGATAAGAGGGGGTGACATTGCGTTGGCGAAAATACCGTGAACTTTCCGCAGATATAAAAGAGGAAATAAAGCATGAAAATATATGCTTCTTTGGCCACATATGTATATATTTAAAGAACAGACCTCTTAAGGCAACACTCTCTTGCATATCCTCGAAACGACACGGTAAAACAAGTGACGTACATGTGACAGCGTAAATGAAAGTTATACACCGTCCGAAGAACAAGTTAGCTACAAATTATTAGACGGTGTACGACCGAATGCTCCGGTTTGTCGATTCCGATGCGATCTGTTTACATGATATATCTTTTATTGATCGATGGAATTTCCTCGATTTTCTAAAACGTGCATACAAATGCGAAAACTTTTTTAGATGGGCGGCCAATTTCATTTTCATTACTTATTTTCACGTCTATTACCATTTAAATACAGAAACTTAATTCATTTTAAACTCACACCGTATACATTTCTCATTATCTTATTGTTTACTTATTGAATAGGGGTATGCAACCAAACTGGTTCCACTGAGAACTGAACCAGACCACCTAAAAATAGATTCTAGATTCAATTCCTAATGGAACTAGCCCAAGAACAAGTTTCAAATTTTTGGAAACCGGTTAAACGTTCGAGTGAATACCCATCAAGGATCCAAACTGCACAGTCCTTTTGGAACCCTTTTCAAACCATTTTTATAAACTAAAAGCCAAAACACTAATTTTTTTCTCATAAATTCTAATCTCAGCGCCTTTTGTCCTTTATCCTTCCTCTGAACTCTTCATCAGTCTTTTCCTCTTCTAAATTTTTATGGATGAATGGGAAACGAAGTTTTATAACTTATGTTTTATGTTACGTGCTTAAACTTTTTATTGTTTATAATCTTACGTGACAACATGCTCATATTGTGAAGTTTTACTATTTATGTTTATGTTATGTGATTCAAAAGAGCCTTAAACTCAAAGTTCATCTTTTCATTGATTTATATTCAATTTGTCTCTTGGAGAGCCAATCACGCAATTCTTAACTGTATATCTACATCCCTCAAGAGAATAAATATCACCAATCATCATAAAGTTTAAACCGCTAAGAGAAGGAAAGCGTTAATTCATTCGATATATGATTGCGGTAAGTAATTCTTCAAATAACCCTAAACTGAGATTATCCAAATCTTGTGTTATTTTTTCTTTTCATTTTTTTTCCTGACAAGGATATGCAATATGTGGAGTTGCATGGCTTCATCTCCTTTTTTTTCTTTTTGATAATTTAATAGCACGGCCGCAGTTAGCCAGCTATCTGAAGGGGAATTGTCAGAGCCCCTTACGTAAAATCTGAGTAAATCAGGGTAGGATCGGATCCACAACCGTCGATTTTTCTAAGTCGGAGATACAGAAAAAGCCCTTGCCGCTAGGTCAATCACGATGTGGGTGTAGCTTCCTCTTTCGAACAGTTGTAAATGCAAACATTAAATAGCAGCAGATACTAAAATAATATGAACTTTCACAGTAAGAAACGTTTATATTATATTTATTGAGCAATTTTTCTTTTTCTGGTATGTGCAGAGTTCATTTTCTGCAGAAAATACTGCACGAACCCAACAGATATACAGGAATCCCAACAGATACGCGAGACTCGTTTACAGTATCATTTACGATGGTCCAGATTCAATTTGGCACGCAATGGACCACGTCGGGAAAGAAGTAGGTAGGTTCACAATTGTTATAGCACCACGGCCACAGAACAGAGACCAAAATTGTTACAAAAGTAGATGATCCTCCGAGGAGAAGGAAAACTTTTGAGTCGTATAGGCTCATAGCAGCATGGCCACAGGGACCAAGATGGGAAAAGCACATGGCTCATCCATTCAAGATTGGCTACGCGACACATTCTATGAAGCAAAATCCCAAGAAAATTATCCTATCAATCAAAAATTATTGTGCGGACGCCAATTTAGTCTAAACTTTCAATTATGTTAAGTTGTCCTTCCAATGAATTTTTGCTGGGAATTGCTAACTCAGCGGTCCAGTCATCTCCAGTCATATATGATTTTCAATAAAAATTGGCCAGAATGACAACATTAGACTGCCATATTAGTAATTTCTGGCAATTGACCAGGTTATATTCACACAAAGATTTATAACAAAATGAACAACATTGAAAATTCAGAATAAATGGATATCTACATGATAGGTCTAGTAGGACTGATCGACAATTTCCCTAGAAATTCCCACTACTTATTGCTTTTGAAAAGTCACTAGCTAATAAAATTAATGTGATGTGTAAATAAAACTAATACCGTCTAATGAAGAGTTAATTAACCAAAAATATTACTAGTGTTTATTTCCTAGAAAATTTTTGTAGGTTACAACCTAATGTCGGTTCGCGATTGGTTGAATCTAGTGTGATATTTTGACATGATACCTCTTATCTGTGCAAGAGCTTTATGTTGTGGTAATATACTAGCGTTCCAATTGATATGGCATTTTCGCAAAAGATGTTCTCATCAATTCAAAACTAACCAACGTTATTGGCATGCTTCTTTTTAGACTGCATGCACGCATTGCGAGAAATCATACTTTGAACCTCCTTTAAAATACTTAATGCTTATATGCATGGTATGTATATGATACAAGATTTACACTAAAATTTTTCCATCTTTCACAAATTTACCAAAACGCCCGCTTAATCTTGGCAATTTATGTAAATATTAAACACAGCATGTTCTATTATGTGCTTCATTCTTAACTAATTTTATTTTCATTAGCTTTTATTCTTGGTAAATATAAGGTGCAAAACTAAGAAAATTAACATCTAAAGTCTACAATCCCAATTTTATCACTAGGGCAAAACTTGAGATATTTTCGTTAGTTGTTCACGTGTTTACTGTCATTTACGTTTCAAAACTTAAAAGCAATTTTAAACATTTTAGATGTGTCATGTTTTTTTATCTAATTAAAATATAGAGTATGGTCCTTTCATGCCAAATATTGATATCCCTATTTGCCTCCAGGAAACTCGTCAATTTCCAAGACATTTCCGCCAAGATTCTCACAATTTTAATTTAATCGACATCCGTCCTCGTAAAGATGTCAGATGTAGTCCTTTCATGCCAAAAATTAATATCCCTATTTGTCTTCTGGACAAGTCATCGATTTCCAAGACGTCCCTGCAAGTTTCTCAAGATCTTAAATTCCACCCCCCTAGCCCATAGGTAAAAAAATTTTTAAAAAAAAAATTGAAAAAAATTATTAAAAAAATTTAAACCTATCATATTGTAGTCAATTCAATTTGAAATTTTTAATTTCTGAATTCTTTTACGATTTGTTAATATAATTCTTATGAATATAAAATATTTTAAGATATTCGATTACACTTATAATGTATGACAACTATAAGATGTGACATTTGACTACAAGGTTTGGCTTCACAAGAAAAGGTTTGGGTTTAGTTATGGGGACTGTTTCAACCACATGATCAACATTGTTGTCACATAACTTGTCTCATGTGGAAGGAGCACAAATGTCGCGCTACCACCTGATGATGATCTCCTCCTCGTCCCTCCTCCTCGTCTCATTCATAGGCATTGTTGAGTAACTTAATCTGTGACATCCCGATTTTCCAATTCTATTTTCAATAAATTGAGACGGGCTTTTTGTTGGCACGCATATAGTTCTTTCCTTGAGTCACCACTCTGTGAAAACTAGTCTATTGGGTGAAGCCGTTAAGTTTCTAATGCACGACTCGAGAATTTGACCAAGAAGCGACTTTTCGACCGAGCTAATCTGTAATGATCATTACGACATAATTAAAAATCGATTAAAGATCGAAGATAGGTTAACTCGACAAAGGCATGTGATCGAGTGTGAGTAATTCCACCAGATCGCACAATTTTTGTCGATCGACACTAGACCGACTTTTCACAATTGGGTATCATGTGTCCGTATTTGAAGCCTTGAGATTGCCCCAACAACCGAGAGTTGCCGATGTGTCGAAGATGTACATTGTGGCTTGATCAACCATAGGTCAAATGCACAAAATTTCTAAAAGCTATCCGGTAGATTAGACGCGCTAATCTCGTGCTAGAGTGAAATTAACCGTGAAATTGAGATCAAATTTAGAAATTGGAAGTCTGGGTGTGTTACAAATCATTTTAGGAATATTGACTCATCTTTGGAAGATTTTTCATGCAAGCCGAGCTTTTCAGCAAAATAATCAAGGTATGGTTAATTTGGTTCAAAAATTTGGTAGGCCCGCTTTTGGTGGTATTTTTAGATCAAGATGATTCTATGGTCAAGTAAATATGTGAATTGAAGGGTGGTGACATTGGATTAATTTTACGGACTTTAATTTGGTTCAATTAGAAGAGAATTGAAGAATGTGATGTACAAAGTTTAAGAATTCGTGTGCCACGAGGGGATGGAATTGGACCTATTGAAGATTGTTGTGGGAGATTTGAATTTAGTGAAAGGTGATGTCATCTTAGGTCATGGTGGGTCATTCTTGTTGGATTAAAGAAAAAGAAAAAGAAAATAAAAGAGGTGGCCCCCTTCCTTCTCTCTCCTCCCTCTCTCTCCCCGACTCCGCACCCCTCTCCATCTTCTTCTCCTTCTTCGTACGCCCGCAACCGAAGAAGCCGGATGCAGCAGCCCACAGCTCCGTCCGCCGGTTGCCACCGCCATTCGCACCGCTAGGCCGCTCGCCACCCGCTTGCACCACCACCGCGCCATCGCTCCCCTCTCCTCCCTCTCCCGCTCATGCTCGACATCCCCAAAGCAGATCCGAGAACGCCAGCAGCAGCGAAGATCGACCAACAAGCCGGTTGCTAAAGCTAGGATTGTCGCCGCCACTCTCCGTCTCGCTCCG